>NW_022096230.1:0-52642 GCF_006542625.1 Nomascus leucogenys
CCAGAGCAGTCATTCTCAGGCTGTCATTATCGCCCAGGAACTTGCTAGAAATGCAAACTTTTGGCCGGTCGCGGTGGCTGACACCTGTAATCCTAGCACTTTGTGACACCGAGGCAGGCGGATCACCTGAGGTCGGGAGTTCGAGACCAGCCTGAACAACATGCAGAAACCCCGTCTCTAATAAAATACAAAAAAATTAGTTGGGCGTGGTGGCGGACACCTGTAGTCCCAGCTACTGAGGAGGCTGAGGCAGAAGAATTGCTTGAACCCGGGAGGTGGAGGTTGCAGTGAGCCAAGATCACGCCACTGCGCTCCAGCCTAGTGACAATGAGACTTCGTATCCAAAAAAAGAAAACCAAACTTTCAGGACCCACCGGCTTACCACATAAGCTACTGAGCAGGGCCCAGCCTAGTGCCATTACTTTTAATGGCAAAACCCACAATTACTTTTGCACCAATACAATAGTAACATCAAGGATCACTGGTTATAGATCAGCCTGACAGATATTATCACAATAATAATAGGCCGAGTGCGCTGACTCATGCCTGTAATCCCAGCACTTTGGGAGGCCAAGGTGGGTGGATCACCTGAAGTTAGGAGTTTGAGACCAGCCTGACCAATGTTGTGATACCCTGTCTCTACTAAAAATGCAAAAAAATTAGCCAAGTGTGGTGGCGGGTCTCTGTAATACCAGCTACTTGGAAGGCTGAGGCAAGAGAATCACTTGAATCCAGGATGCGGAGGTTGCCATGAGCCAAGGTTGCACCGTTGCACTCCAGCCTGGGCAACAAGAGCGAAACTACATCTCAAGGAAAAAAAAAAAGACCCCCAAAAGGTCTAGCCAAGATCAAAATAACTGAAACCTTTTTGTGGACCAGAAATAAGCAAAACTGTTGATGGGGGTGGACACCCGGACCTGCATGGGGCCAAGGGAGGCCCTGGTTACTGGATGCTTCTCTATTGTGAGGCAGCTGGAGGTAAAAGCCCCGGTGTGGACAACCTCCTTGGAGACGAACAGACCCTGCAACCCAGCAGCTCCAACCCTAAGACACACCTGGAGAAATCTCACACACGAGCCACTACCACAGTGTACTGCTGGAGTGTACATGGCCGCATTGATTGAAGAAGTGAAAAATGAAAACAGCCTAAATGCTCAACAAGAAAAGGATAGTGGTGAATCCACACCATGGAACATACTCCAGCAGTTAATATGGATGAGCTGGAACTTCAAGTATCGGCTGGGCGCCAGTGCTCACACCTGTAATCCCAGCACTTTGGGAGGCTGAGGTGGGAGGATTGCTTGAGCCCAGGAGTTCGGTACCAGCCTGGCCAACATGGTGAAACCTTGTCTCTACTGAAAATACAAAAATTAGCTGAGCATGGTGGTGCACGCCTGTAGTCCCAGCTACTCGGGAGGCAAAGGCAGCAGAATTGCAGACCACAGGCATTCAGAGAAATAAAGTAATTTGTTTCTTTTTTCTTTTTATTTTGAGAGAGAGTCTCACTCTGGTGCCCAGGCTGGAGTGAAGTGGTGCGATCATAGCTCTCTGCAGCCTCAAACACCTGGGGTCAAATGATCCTCCTACCTCAGCCTCCCAGGTGGCTGGGACTATGTGCACATGCCACCCGGCTGATTTTAACAACTTTTTTTTTTTTGAGACGCAGTCTCACTCTGTTGCCAGGCTGGAGTGCAGTGGTGCGATCTCAGCTTACTGCAACCTCTGCCTCCTGGGTTCAAGCAATTCCCCCCCTCAGCCTCCCCAGTAGCTGGGATTACAGGCGTGCACCACAACTCCCGGCTAATTTTTTGTATTTTAGTAGGGACGGGGTTTCACCATGTTGCCCAAGATGGTCTCGATCTCCTGACCTCATGATCTGCCTGCCTCGGCCTCCCAAAATGTTGGGATTACAGGCATAAGCCAGTGTGCCTGACCTTTAACAACATTTTTATTATAGATGGGGCCCCACTCTGTTGCCCAGGCTTCTCTCAAACTCCTAGGATTAAGTGATCCTCCAGACTTGGCCTCCCAAAGTGCTGGGATTACAGGCATGAGCCACCATATCTGCTCAGTGGTAATTTCAGATTATGCTAAATTTCAAAGATTAATCAGGGAGATGTGAGACGGTGAGTGGAACACGTGCTAATTTATTTATTTAGAGACAGGGTCTCACTCTGTCACCCAGGCTGGAGTGCAGTGGTGTGATTTCAGCTTACCGCAGCCTCAATCTGGGCTCAAGATCCTTGTGCCTCAACCTGTTAAGTAGCTGGGACCACAGCTGTGCACCAGCACTCCTGGCTAGTTTTTGTATTTTTTTGTAGAGATGGGATCTTGCTATGCTGCCCAGGCTACAGATACGAATTTATATCAGGTGGAACCGAGAAACACATTATGTGCCCCTCATTCCTCCTGTTTAAAATTCCCTTCTTGCCTTTTCCCTTTTAATATGTTAGGGTTTGAGCTCCTTAGCCTTCTTTTTTTTTTTTTTTTTTTTTTGCAGCTTATGGAAAACTGATATTGAGCTTCAGAATGCGAATGTTGTGAGAGAAAAGCAATTTCAGGGAGACAAGAAAGACAGCCTAGGCGCAGTGGCTCTCGCCTGTAATCCCAGCACTTTGGGAGGCCAAGGAGTGTGGATCGCCTGAGGTCAGGAGTTCGAGAACAGCCTGTCAACATGGTGAAACCCCGTCTCTACTAAAAGTGCAAAAATTATCTGGGCGTGGTGGTGCTCGCCTGTAATCACAGCTACTCAGGAGGCTGTGGCAGGAGAATCGCTTGAATCTGGGAATCCAGGAGGTGGAGGTTGTGGTGAGCCGAGATCATCCCATTGCACTCTAGCCTGGGCAACAAGAGTGAAACTCCGTCTCCCCCCAAAAAAGAAAGAAAGAAAGAAAGAGGATGTGTCTCTTTCCAGCAGCTGCAAAGTGGTAGACACCATTTCATGTCATAAAACTGATTCAAAGAATCTTCCCTGAATAAGGTGTGTAATTGATATACTCCAGTCTGGGCGACAGAGCAAGACTCCATCTCAAAAAAAAAAAAAAAGAAAAAAGAAAAAAAAAGGTAGGACAACAAAAACAAAGAACATCTAAATTAAAAGATAGCTGATTAAAATATTGCCAGGAATGATATTTTATAACTTTACACTGTTTGAGAATCTAAATAGAATAATCCCAACACTTTAGGAGGCCAAGGCAGGCAGATCAGGAGGTCAGGAGTTCGAGACCAGCCTGACGAACATGGTGAAACCCCATCTCTACTAAAAATACAAAAGTTAGCCAGGTGGGCTGGTGCATGCCCGTAATCCCAGCTACTCAGGGGGCTGAGGCAGGAGAATCACTTGAACCCGGGAGGCAGAGGTTGCAGTGAGCCGAGATCGCACCACTTCACTCCAGCCTGGGTGACAGTGAGACTCTGTCTCAAAAAAAAAAAAAAAAAAAAAAAAACCTAATAAAACAAGGAAAGAATTTGAACAGAGGGAATGAGGCGCTCTGGCCATACTTCCAAAAAAGAAAAGTTCCTGGTCTTACCATGTTTATCTGTTAATCCTTAGGAGAAAGAGGGGGATCTTCATCTCCATGTTACACAAAAATTAGAAAAACAGAGGGAGGGAGAGGAGGAGTAAGTGCACATTTCAAAATGCAAGAATAGCACAGAATTATGAGCTGGGAGTGATGCTGGAGTGAGCAGGGGCGGCCTGATCTCCATGTGGCTTGCTCAGAGTGGGTAAACCAGGTTGGCTGAAATGAGGGTTTATGTGCAGAAAAGCTTCTGAAAGTTGGTTTTAAGGAGAGTGGTGACTTGTGCAAAATGATGCTTTAAATATCAATTTGGCTGGGGTGTGCAGGAAGGATGGGGAGGGAAAGACCAAAGGTAGGTAACGGACATTTGCCAGATGATAACGGTGGGGAGAGGGGCAGGTGTAAAGAGGAGGTAGATCTTTCAGGGGCCCCTGCTTGATGCCGCCTGCTGTCCCAACTGCATCCTAGCATTCTCTCTTCACTCTTGATAGAGACAGGCCTGAAATGACAGGCCACTTGCAGGCAATGCCCAGGGCACCACCCAGTCAGTCTAACTGGTCACACAGAGGGTTCTGGTGGACAATGGAGTGCTGGTTAAATGTTAAATGTTTCACATAGCAAAGACAGGGGCTGGACAGAGGCATGGCCGGAACTCCCACCATGACCTCTCCAGCCCATCATATCTGTCATTTGGAAATCTCTGGCCTGTCAAGACCCACTTAGTAACAATTATGGCTTTCCCATGTTTATTCATCAAAACTAGGCATAATGGCCATGCTGAGCTTCTGATCAGCTGAAACAGCCAGTGTTACCATGATGAGTTCATGTTAGCCCAGCCATAAATGTTTAGGAAACTTCAAAACAGCCTAGACTGCCTCCTTCCCCACTAGCTCTCAGGAGCCCGAGGGAAGCTAGGACTAAAAAGATCCCTGAGGCCCCAGACAAACACTTTCCAAGCGCCCAGCTGACCATCAGCCTGAGCCCATCCCTGAGGCTGCGGGTGTGGGGAGCGGGGAGTGAGGGCACTGAGACAGAATGGCCTTCAAGCTCTGCTCAGCCAAAGCAAGCAGGCTGACATTGGAAGCTGTCGAGGCATGCACAAAAACCCAACACGGGCCAGGCGCGGAGTCTCACGCCTGTAATCCCAGCACTTTGGGAGGCCAAGGCGGGTAGATCACGAGGTCAGGAGATCGAGACCATCCTGGTCAACATGGTGAAACCCTGTCTGTACTAAAAATACAAAAAATTAGCCAGGCATGGTGGCACACACCTGTAGTCCCAGCTACTCAGGAGGCTGAGGCAGGGGAATTGCTTGAACCCGGGAGGCGGAGCTTGCAGTGAGCTGAGATCACGCCACGGCATTCCAGCCTGGCGGCACAGCAAAACTCCATCTCAAAAAAAAAAAGCCCAGCACAGGGCCCACAGCCTAGCTGCACACTAGGAAGTTATAATCACCTGGGGAGCTTTAAAACATGCCACCATTGGGGCTGACTAAACTGGTCCGGTGGGACACAGGCAATGGTACTGTTTAAACAAGGCCCACCTGAACTCCTAGCTGGCAGGTGGGGAAGACAGACAGAATGTGGAAGCGCAGAATGACACTGCTGCTACAGGAGGCTCAGGATGGTGTCCAAGAGGAAGTGTCCTTGTGTGGGACACTGCATCCGCAGGCATATACAGCCCAGGCTGCAAGGGGCGGAGGGAGGGAAAGCCCTGTTCAATGAGAGGTCCCACTGCGGAGCCACGGTTGGCCTGGTCCTGCTGGGGCTGGGGCTAGCGCTGGCTGTCATTGTGCTGGCTGTGGTCGTCTCTCGACACCAGGCCCCCTGTGGCTCCCAGGCCTTTGCCCACACTGCTGTTGCCGCCGACTCCAAGGTCTGCTCAAATATCGTACGGTGAGTGAGATGTGGGAGGAAGCTGGGTGGCCCTTGGCAGCCAGCCCCTCCTGGAGAAGGCGTTGTGTGTGAGAGAGAGTGTGTGTGAGCGTGTGTGTGTGTGTGATTATGTGTGAGTGTGAGTGTGTGCGTATATGTGTATGAGTGTGTGGGGGGTGTGTGTGTGATTGTGTTTGGGTGTGTGTATGTGTGAGTTTGTGGAGGTGTGTGAGAGTATATGTGAGTGTGAGTGTGTGGGGAGTGTGGGTGGGTGTGAATGTGTGTGATTGTGTTTCGGTGTGTGAGGGTGTGTGTGACTGTGAATGTGTGAGTGTGAGTGTGTGGGTGTGTGTAAATGTGTGTGATTGTGTGTGAGTGTATGTGTGGGTGTTTGTGGGTGAGTGTGAGTGTGAGTATGGGGGGTGTGGGTGTGTGTGAATGTGTGTGATTGTGTGTGGCTATGTGTATGGGTGTGTGTGTGTGCGTGTGTGTGTGCACGTGCACTGGCCCAGGAAGCAGGAGCCGTGTGTGTGTGGTGTGGGCTTCAGCACCTGCAGGGCTTGGGCTCAAGGAGGCAGCCTCAGGGCCCTTGCACAGAACAGGTGGCAGGGTGTGCCCGTGGGGCAGATGGGGACTTGGGGACAATGGTGGTGTGTGAATCCATACCTGGCTCCAGGATTCAGGAGGCCCATTTGCATATCCCAGGTGGGAACCTGTCTGGCCCCACCTGACCCTGCTGGCCGGTGCAGGCCCCTTCAGTGAGGCCAATTCTCCAAGGCTGGGGTCTTCTCCCAGGGTCATAGGTGAAGGGGTTTGGAGGCTCCCTGCGTGGGTACTGGCCTGCTGGGGTACACGATGCTGCCATAGCCAGTCTGCCCCAACACCCAGCCCGGGGCCACGTCTCGGGTCTCTCAGTCCTGGGGAGCCCGGTGCCCCACCCCTCACATCCTCTCTCCGAGTCAGGGCCTGGGTCTTGTGAGCTGAGTGACTGATACTTGGTGTCCTGGATGAGGGTGTGATGGAGAGGGGCCACAGTGGGTGTTTCCTGACCCTCTTCCAGGAAGGTGCTGCTGCCGCTGCAGAGAGGACACACACAGGATGCCCCTTCCTGCCCCCTGCCTCCCATTGGGCCCACGAAATCCAGGGCAAGCCTCCCCTCCCTGCCAGCCACCTGGTCTGCTTCCCATAAATTCTGTCCTTCAGGCTGTTGGGAGGATCCCAGTGCTCTGTAAACTAAAGCAAGGGAGGAGTGGCCATTCTCTCTCTTTGTTCATTCATTCACCTTTTCGTTCATTCCTTCCTCCCTCCATTCCCCCATCTGTCCATCCTTCCCTGCCCTGATTGCTCATGCCACCCCCCAGCCCCTCCTGACCTGGTCCTTTGGTTTCTCTTCAGGGCTTCCTGTCTCCTCCCACAGGGCTGAGAATGGCAGCTCAGGGACAAGTGGGCGCTGGGGACTGCTTAGTCTCCCCAGTGGCTCCCAGGGGATTCGAGGGATTGATGCCAGCTGCCACCCCAGGCTGTGCCGCTCCTATGCTCGGGAGGACATACAGAGATGCGGCACCCACTTAAACTCGAAGTTGCAAAGATGCAAATGAGACTGGAGTCTCAGGCACCAGAGACCACCCGTGGGCACGTGGCTTTTGGGAGTGGGGACCTGCTGCCACAGATCTCTGAGGAGACTGGACCTGCTGGGTCTCCCCGAGTGACTGTCTGGGGGTCTCCATAGCATGCCCTGCTGTGTGCGTGACAGTCAGTGGTTGGCTAGGGGTCTCTACTCTAAAGCTCCCTCTGCTGACACTCCCTCAAACTGTCCCTTGGTGAAGAGAGAGGATGTGGTTTGCCCCAGTGCTTTGTCAGACAACTCTCTCCACTTCCTGTGTTAAGAAGCTGGGAGTGGAAGAGAGCCTGGGGCTGGCCCCAGCTGCTGCTGCGGAACAGGGGTCACTGGGAACAGGGGTCACTGGACGCTGGGACCCTGGCCGGGCTGGCTGGGGGGCCTCAGGAAGAGGCCTGCGGCAGCATCATCCTGGCCAAGATTCCTCCTTACAGAGGACGCTGGCCACGCTGCCACAGGGTCTGCTGGGGCCACCAGAAGCCCATGCTCCTGCCTCCATCTCTCCCCTCTGTGCTCCCCTCTCACCAGGAGGCCCTCCCAGAGTCCAGTCTCCTGCTTTTTTTTTTTTTTTGAGACAATATCTCGCTCTGTCACCAGGCTGGAGTGCAGTGGCACGATCTCGGCTCACTGCAACCTCTGCCTCCTCAGTTCAAATGATTCTCCTGCCTCAGCCTCCTGAGTAGCTGGGACTACAGGTGCCAGCCACCACGCCCAGCTAATTTTTGTATTTTTAGTAGAGACGGGGTTTCACCATGTTGGCCAGGGTGGTCTCTATCTCTTGACCTCGTGATTTGCCCGCCTCAGCCTCCCAAAGTGCTGGGATTACAGGAGTGAGTCATGGCGCCCGGCCCCGTCTCCTACTCTTTCTTTCAGCACCAGGTTTTATTCTTGGGATTCTGCTACAGCCGGAGCCCCTGGGTGCGAGTTCCTAAGGTTTCTGTGAGTGTGGACCCAGCACCGTGCCTAGTAGACACACAAAAGGAGCATGGTGACAGTGAGTCTGTCATCTCCAGCATAACGACTGTTTTGATCCTTGTAAAAAAGGTGATTTTTGGCTGGATGTGGTGGCTCACACCTGTAATCCCAGCACTTTGGGAGGCCAAGGCGGGTGGATCATTGGAGGTCAGGAGTTGGAGACCAGCCTGGGCAACATGGTGAAACCCCGTCTCTACTAAAAATACAAAAATTAGCCAGGCATGGTAGCGGGTGCCTGTAATCCCAGCTACTCGGGAGGCTGAGGCAGGAGAATTGCTTGAACCCGGGAGGCAAAGGCTGCAGTAAGCCAAGATTGTACCACTGCACTCCAGCCTCGGTGACAGAGCAGGACTTGGTCTCAAAAAAAGACAGAAAAGTTCATATTTTTGTTCTAATGGTTATCTTAATATCTTCATCCTATAATTATGTTTTGTATAATTATAATAGCTATATAAGATACACTACCCCTAGTACGTTGTTTTTTGGATATTCTATTCGCCCCTGATGGTTAATTTATGTGTCAACTTGGCTAAGCTATGGTGCCCCGTTGTTTGGTCAAATACTTGTCAATATCTTGCTGGGAGGTTATTTCATAGATGTGATGAACATTGACAGTCAGTTGACTTTAAGTAAAACAGATTACCCACCATAATATGGGTGGGCCACCTCCAATCAGTTGAAGGCCTTAAGAACAAAAACTGAGGTTTCCCAGAGAAGCAGGAATTCCACTTCAAGACTGTAACACACAAACCCTGCCTGAGTTTCTGGCCTGCTGACTGCTCTACAGATGTTAGGTTCCAGACTTCGAGATCAACTCTTACCTGAATTTATAGCCTGCTGGCTTGCCCTACAGATTTTAAACTTGCTAGTCCCCACAATCATGTGAGCCAATTCCTAAATAAATCTCTCTCTGTGTATAACCTATTGGTTTAGTTTCTCTAAAAAGCTTTCACATCCAGTTTCCTGGATGTTAAGTAATACTGAAACTAGCTAGTAACTTCTTTTTTTTTTTTTTTTTTTTTTTTGAGACAGAGTTTTGCTCTTGTTGCCCAGGCTGGAGTACAATGGCACGATCTCGGCTCACCACAACTTCCACTTCCTGGGTCCAAGCAATTCTCCTCCCTCAGCCTCCTGAGTAGCTGGGATTACAGGCATGTGCCACCATGCTTGGCTAATTTTTGTATTTTTAGTAGAGACAGGGCTTCTCCATGTTGGTCAGGCTGGTCTTGAACTCCCAACCTCAGGTGATCCGCCGCCTTGGCCTCACAAAGTGCTGGAATTACAGGCATGAGCCACCGCGCCCGGCTCCTAGTAACTTCTTCTTTTCCGTGATGTGTCTCTTACCTCTAATAATAGATCTATTACCTCTAATAATAGATCATAGGAAAAGTTCTATTTTACAGAACTGTCACCGCACTAAGCCTTGAATTCCATGGGCCCTACCTATTAAATAAATGCCTATAGCACCCACCAACCATTGAGACAATCACAAATGCTTCCACAAATTCCTAAAATGACCCTCAGGCTCATAAAAAAACAAATCAGAATTCACCAGAAGATCCTGGGTCCCTACCTGGTCAAGACGGAGGAATCACTGGCTGACACTCCTGCCTAGAGCCCCTCTAGAGCCCCCGGGCAGAGATTACAGAGCAGAGGAGCTAAGGAGCACAGTTCACAGCACTTCCAGTGTCTTGGAGAAGGGGAAGTGGTGGAAATCACCACCATCTCTTCTCCAACTTTGCTCAAGGGTGTCACATCAGCACACATCACTGAGACCTCTAATCCAGGAAAGCCAAGGTTTGGGAGAATAAAAAGTAGCTCTCCTCATAAAAACACTGTGGATCCTGCCTCTGTGTTCTAAGAATAATCTGAAACGACAATAGTCCATGAAGTATGCCTCATGTATTTGTCAAACAGTGTTTCTTAAAAACACCAAAACAGATGTACTACTCCCAAAACAACAGGGAAAGGCATTGAAGGCCTTGAGCCTCTCCCAGGCAGGTACCTCTTACAGTTCACTGAATCCTCACACGATCCCAGGTGGGTATGTCTAGATGGAGGAACTAAGGATCAGAGATTGCAAGTAATTCTCTCCAGCTCAATTCATTCTTGAGGAACAACGGTCTGAATTCAAACCCCACTTCACTTCTGCCACTCCATGTGGCCTCCACATAACACAAGTTAGGAATGCCAGATTTTGATCTCAATGAATATTTCACAACATATCAACAAACTGTAACAACACTAAAACTACACAGCTCAACCTGCCCCTTCTAGATTTGTCTACTTGTCCAATGTTGTCACCAGTGCTGGTATACTTTTTGCTTTTGAGACAAAGTCTTGCTCTTCTCCTCCAGTCTGGAGTGCGACGGCATGATCTTGGCTCACTACATCCTCTCCCTCCCGGGTTCAAGCGCTTCTCCTCCCTCAGCCTCCCGAGTAGCTGGGATTACGGGCACCTGCCACCACGTCTGGCTAATTCTTGTATTTTTAGTAGAGATAGGTTTCACCATATTGGCCAGGCTGGTCTCGAACTCCTGACCTCAGATGATCTGCCCTCGGCCTCCCAAAGTGCTGGGATTACAAGCTTGAGCCACCACGCCGGGCCCGTGCTGGTATTCTTAAATCGAAATTTTTTATTTTGAAGGGACTAACTATCATGTTATTTAACATAAAACCTTTCTTAGAGCAGAATATTTATTGCCAGGTCTAGATTAATATGTATTAAATTAGAGCTGTAAAAGTAAAATTCTTAGTTGTAATCATACTAATTGGAAGAAGGGAATGAGGGATGGGCATGAGTTGAAAAACTATGCTCACTACCTGGGTGACGGGATCCGTACCCCAAACCTCAGCAACGTGCAACATACCCATGCAACAAACCTGTGGGTGTACCCCTTGAGTCTAAAATAAATTATTGAAATGTATTAAAATTACTTTTTTAAACAATTATTGAAATTATTTTTAAAATCATACAATTTATATATACCTACTTTAAAATTTAAAATATTTGTCGTAATTTAATATTAAAATATTATTTGGGTGAAGACACAAACCACTCTCATTAGAGAAATAAACCCTTCATTTACGAGGCTGCAATCTGGGTGGCCTGAACGCTCACTAGAATGTCCCAGTGCTCCTCAGGACAGGGTTCACAGCTCTGGGAGCCCTGCCCAAAGCTAATGATACATTCACAGCCACACAGGAAGCTCCAGAGTTTCCTTTACTTCTCCAAGGAGATCATATAATTAAAACCTCCTGAGGAAAACAAAGGGCTATCTCTTACCTTCCACATAAGGTAGACATAATACTACTTAAAAATCAACTCACAGATTCTTTACTAGAAATGAAAAATATCTTGGAAGCCATTTTACAGGAAACTCTACATGCAACACCAACAAAAAAATATTCTTGTAGTTACAAGAGTCTACTGTGGGAGGATCCTGACTACTAAAAAGTTATGAGGCAAGTCATTGTGGGCACAACATTTATTTATCAATAAACATTTATTCCGTGTCCAGGCAAGCCAAGCACCGATTCTCTGGGAACCTAGTCAAGAAGGGCTCAAATATATGGGCATATAAAGACTAGGACAGGCCGGCCATGGTGGCTCATGCCTCTAATCCCAGCACTTTGGGAGGCCAAGGCAGGTGGATCACTTGAGGTCAGAAGTTTGAGACCAGCCTAGCCAACATGATGAAACCCTGTCTCTACCAAAAATATAAAAAATTAGCTGGATGTGGTGGTGCATGCCTGTAATCCCAGCTAATCCGGAGGCTGAGGCAGGAGAATCGCTTGAACCCAGGGGGCGGAGGTTGCAGTGAGCCCAGATCGCACCCCTGCACTCCAGCCTGGGCGACAGAGTGAGACTCATGTCAAAAAGAAAAAAAAAAGAAGATGTGCCCAACCTTCATGTCACATAGTCCCGAGGCTACTATGTGAAGGAACAATTTGCCTGGAGTGATGTCTGCTCGTACCTTACCAATGAGGGTATCCAGTATCTCCATGATTACCTTCATCTGCCCCCGGAGATTGTGCCTGCCACCCCATGCCACAGCCGTCCAGGGACTGGCAGACCTCGGCCTAAAGGTCTGGAGGGTGAGCGACCTGCAGGACTCACAAGAGGGGAGGCCCACAGAGATACCTACAGAGGGAGTGCTCTGCCCCCTGGTGCCGACAAGAAAGCCGAGGCTGGGGCTGGGTCAGCAACCGAATTCCAGTTTAGAGGCAGATTTGGTCGTGGACGTGGTCAGCCACGTCAGTAAAATTGGAGAGGATTATTTTGCATTGAATAAACTTACAGCCAAAAAGACTTAAAAAAAAAGAAAAAAGTTACATTATGTCGCAAATGAACCCGTTGCAATGATCATACAGGTTTTTTCCTTTGACAGTTTGTACTACTTTAATAGATTTTTCTTTTATTACATCATCTTAGTTTCCTAGGAAAACCCAACTTGGTCGTGATACATGTTTAATCCATTTCTGGATTATTTGCTAATATTTTATTTAGCATTTTTGCATATATATCCGTAAGAAGTTAGTCTATACTTTTGCCTCCTTGTATATTTATGTCTGGTTTCATATTAAGCTTATACTAAATTCACAATGAGTTGGGGAGAAGTCCATTTGCTTCTTTTTCTGAATGATTATGTAGGCCAGGGCTGGGGGCGGTGGCTCACGCCTGTAATCCCAGCACTTTGGGAGGCCAAGGTGGGCAGATCACAAGGACAGGAGGTCGAGACCATGCTGGCTAACACGGTGAAACCCCGTCTCTACTAAAAATACAAAAAATTAGCCGGGTTTTGTGGCAGGCGCTTGTAGTCCCAGCTACTCCGGAGGCTGAGGCAGCAGAATGGCGTGAACCCGGGAGGCGGAGCTTGCAGTCAGCCCAGATCGCGCCACTGCACTCCAGCCTGGGTGACAGAGCCAGACTCCGTCTCAAAAAAAAAAAAAGAGATTATGTAGGCCGGGCACTGTGGCTCATTCACTTTGGGAGGCCAAGGCAGCGGATTACCTGAGGTCGGGAGTTCAAGAACACCCTGGCTAACGTGGTGAAACCCCATCTCTACTAAAACTACAAAAAATTAGCCAGGCACACCTGTAATCCCAGCTACTGTGGAGGCTGAAGCAGGAGAATCACTTGAACCTGGGAGGCAGAGTTTGCGGTGAGCGGAGATCACAGCACTGCACTCCAGTCTGGGCTACAGAGTGAGACTTCCTCTCAGAAATAAATACATTAATTAATTATTTTTTTTAAATTTTGTAGAAGATAAAGACTTTCTGTTTTTTTTTAATGTTTGCCAGACCTATCTACAAAATCATCTGGGCCAGGTGCTTTCCTTTGGTTTTGTTTTTTGTGAGATTTTTGAGGGGATGGGATACAGATTTTAAAATAAACCTTCAATTCCTTTAATGGTTCTAGATCTAGACATAATTTTCTGTTTCTTCTTACTTCGTTTTTATGAAGTCATATTTTTCTTTTGAGATGGAATTTCTCTGATGCCCAGGTTAGACTGCAGTCACCAGATCTTGGCTCACTGCAACCTCCGCCTCCCGGGTTCAAGTGATTCTCCTGCCTCAGGCTCCTGAATAGCTGGGATTACAAGCGTGTGCCACCACGCCCAGCTAATTTTTGTATTTTTAGTAGAGTTGGGGTTTTACTATGTTGGCCAGGCTGGTCTCAAACTCCTGACGTCAGGTGATCCGCCAACCTTGGCCTCCTAAAGTGCTGGGATTACAGGTGTTAGCCACCCCACCTGGCCTGAGTTATAGTTCTCTATAAAACTGTTTTGATATTTTCAAAAATCACCAGCATAACATGGTTTATGTAATGTCCTTATGATTTTTGTCCTAGTATCATTTATTTATTTATTTATTTATTTATTTATTTATTGAGATTGAGTCTCACTCTATCACCAAGGCTGGAGTGCAATCCCCCCGCCTCCGCCTTTCAAACTGCCACCGCGCCCGGCCTTTTTTTTAAGACAGAGTCTCCGCCAGGCACCGTGGGCTCACGCCTTTAATCCCAGCACATTGGTGGCTCACGCCTTTAATCCTAGCACTTTGGTAGGCCGAGGGGGGCTCATCACGAGGTCAGGAGATCGAGATCATCCTGGCTAACATGGTGAAACTCCGTCTCTACTAAAAATACAAAAAATTAGCTGGGTGTGGTGGTGGGCTCCTGTAGTCCCAGCTACTCCCGAGGCTGAGGCAGGAGAATGGCGTGAACCCGCTAGGCGGAGCTTGCGGTGAGCCGATATCAGGCCACTAGAATCCAGCCTGGGCGACAGAGGGAGACTCCGTCTCAAAAAAAAAAAAAAAAGACAGAGTCTGGCTCTGTTGCCCAGGCTGGAGTGCAGTGACGCGATCTCGGCGCATCACAATCCCTGCCCCGACCCCGGGTTCAAGTCATTGTGCTGTCTCAGCCGCCCGAGTAGCTGGTACTACAGGCGCGTGCCACCATGTCTGACTAAATTTGTATTTTTACTAGAGACGGGGTTTCACTATGTTGGCCAGGCTGGTCTCCAACTCCTGATATCCTGATCCGCCCGCCCTGACATCCCAAAGTGCTGGGATGCGTGAGCCGCCACACCTGGCCACTATTTTTTCTTTCTTTCTTGTGTGTGTGTGTGTGTGTGTGTGTGTGTGTCTGTTACGAAGTTTCGCTCTTGTTGCCCAGGCTGGAGTGCAATGGTGCGATCTCAGCTCACTGCAATCCCCGCCTGAGCAGTAGAGCAGGCATCTTCAGTGATCCACTGGCGGATCTGCAGCCATTGTGCGCGCCTGGTCTTCCCATTGCTTTGTAAGAGCACCTCTCCTTCCAGTACCTATCCCGCGAGCGTCCCCCAGCCTCCCCCCATTGCCAGCAGGTGCTGAGATGGCGCCATTCCACTTCAGCCTGGGGGACAAGAGCGAAACTCTATCTCAAAAAAAAAAAAAAAAAGGATGAAAGTTTTGGAAAAATATGGAAGAAACGAAGTGGATTTCTAGCTCAACTAAATCGTAATCATTCACTGTCAATTTTTGCAAGAAACCATATATTTCATGTCCACAATCAGGGCCACAGTCCCAGCTCTCAAGTGTGGGTGTTTCCTAAGCAAATTGAAGAACACAGGCATAAAAGTGCATTAAATTAATAAACTTTTTCTCTCCGTCTCTCTCTCTCTTTTTTTTTTTTTTGAGACAGAGGTTCACACTGTCACCCAGGCTGGAGTGCAGTGGCGAGATCTCAGGTCACTGCAACCTCCGCCTCCCAAGTTCAGGCCACTCTCCTGCCTCAGCCTCCGGAGTAGCTGGGACTACAGGCGCCCGCCACCACGCCCGGCTAATTTTTTGTAGTTTTAGTAGAGACGGGGTTTCGCTATGTTGGCCAGGCTGGTCTCCAACTCCTGACCTCGTGATCCGCCCGCCTCTGCCTCCCAAAGTGCCACCGCGCCCGGCCTTTTTCTTTAAGACAGAGTCTCAGCCGGGCGCCGTGGCTCACGCCTTTAATCCCAGCACTTTGGTAGGCCGAGGCGGGCTTATGACGAGGTCAGGTGATCGAGACCATCCTGGCTAACACGGTGAAACCCCGTCTCTACTAAAAATACAAAAAATTAGCCAGGTGTGGTGGCGGGCACCTGTAGTCCCAGCTACTCCAGAGGCTGAGGCAGGAGAATGGCGTGAACCCGGTAGGCGGAGCTTGCGGTGAGCTGAGATCAGGCCACTGGAATCCAGCCTGGGCGACAGAGGAAGACTCCGTCTCAAAAAAAAAAAAAAAAGATTCTGGCTCTGTTGCCCAGGCTGGAGTGCAGTGGCGCGATCTCGGCGCATCACAATCCCTGCCCCGCCTCTGGGTTCAAGTGATTCTCCTGTCTCAGCCGCCCGAGTAGCTGGTACTACAGGCGCGTGCCACCATGTCTGACTAAATTTGTATTTTTACTAGAGACGGGGTTTCACTATGTTGGCCGGGCTGGTCTCCAACTCCTAATCTCCTGATCCGCCCGCCCTGCCATCCCACAGTGCTGGGATCCGTGAGCCCCTAAACCTGGCAACTATTTTTTCTTTCTTTCTTTTGTGTGTGTGTGTGTGTGTGTGTGTGCGCGCGCGCGCGCGTTTTGTGTGTGTGTGTGTGTCTGTGTGTGTGTGTGACGAAGTTTCGCTCTTGTTGCCCAGGTTGAAGTGCAATGGTGCGATCTCAGCTCACTGCAATCCTGGTCTGAGCAGGAGAGCAGGAATCTTCAGCGATCCACTGGCGGATCTGCGGCTCTTGTGCGCGCCTGGCCTTCCCATGTCTTTTGTGCGGGCGCCTCTCCTTCCAGTACCTATCCTGCGAACGTCCCTCAGCCTCCCACCATTGCCAGCAGGTGCTGAGATCGCGCCATTGCACTCCAGCATGGGGGACAAGAGCGAAACTCTATCTTAAAAAAAAAAAAAAATGGAGGCCGGGCGCGATGGCTCACGCTTGTAATCCCAGCACTTCGGGAGGCCGAGGCGGGCGGATCACGAGGTCAGGAGATCGAGACCACGGTGAAACCCCGTCTCTACTAAAAAAAATACAAAAATAATTAGCCGGGCGTGGTGGCGGGCGCCTGTAGTCCCAGCTACTCGGGAGACTGAGGCAGGAGAATGCGTGAACCCGGGAGGCGGAGCTTGCAGTGAGTGGAGATCGCGCCACTGAGCTCCAGCCTGGGCCACAGAGCGAGACTCCGTCTCAAAAAAAAAAAAAAAGAAAGAAAAGGGGGAAATGTGGGGAAAAGAAAGAGAGATCAGATTGTTACTGTGTCTGTGTAGAAAGAAGTAGACATAGGATACTCCATTTTGTTCTGTACTAAGAAAAATTCTGCCTTGGGATGCTCTTAATCTATAACCTTACCCCCAAACTCGTGCTCTCTGAAACATGTGCTGTGTCAACTCAGGGTTACATGGATTAAGGGCTGTGCAAGATGTGCTTCGTTAAACAGATGCTTGAAGGCAGCATGCTCGTTAAGAGTCATCACCACTCCCTAATCTCAAGTACCCAGGGACACGAACACTGCGGAAGGCCGCAGGGACCTCTGCCTAGGAAAGCCAGACACCTTTGTTCACGTGTTTATCTGCTGACCTTCTCTCCACTATTATCCCATGACCCTGCCACGTCCCCCTCTCTGAGAAACACCCAAGAATGATCAATAAATACTAAGGGAACTCAAATAAAAAAAAAATTAAATAAAAAGAAAAGTAAAATGGCCAAGAAACTCTTAGAACACGCTTTACAGTTCTAAAAATGTTTATCTTTTCTATTCTTTAATTGACTGGGCTTCTGTTTAGGTTAATGCCATAAATGTTGATGACACAAAAGTGAAGTACAGAAAGAAAGTTAATAAAAATATTTATTTGGCATCTGGCAAACAACAACAACAAAAAAAACAAAAGTGCCACCCAACAGAGTTGCTCCCTGTGCCAGGTCCCACGTCACCATGGAAGGGCTCTGCCTGGGGGCCCCCTGGTGTTCAGGCCCCCTCATGCCCTATTACCAATCGGCCTTTCTCTTTAAAGGGTTTCTTCTGACGGAATGCCGAGCTCCGTCCGCTTCACTACTGTCAATTTCCATGGGCGTGGGTGGCGGGCTGGAACTGGCTCCAGAAATGCTTCCGTCCATGCTTACAGCTGGGAAGGGTGCAGCAATCAGGCAGAGGACCTGGGCTGAGTCCCAGAAGTAGAAAAAGGTGGGAGGAAGGGGAAATGAGGAGCCGAAGGGTAGAGCAAACAGCCAGAGGACCTGGGCTGAGTCCCAGAAGTAGAAAAAGTTGGGAGGAAGGGGAAATGAGGAGACGAACAGGAGGGGGCCTGGTGGTCTGTGCTGCATCCCAAACACAGGAACTGTGGAGGGGGTCCCTGCAGCAGAAGCTAGGGGGGCCACTAGGCCCAGGCCGTCTTGGGGGTTGTGTCTTCCCTGCTGTGCATCCATACTGGGTGCTTTAGAAACAGAAGGCAGACCAGAAGCCCCTGCTGCAGGTGAGCACGAAGTGTAGGAAGGCCTTGAGGGTCTGCAGTCCGAGATGGCCTTGGCCTCAACCTGCAGTGCCCTGTTGATCCGCCGGAACGCAGCCTCCTTCTCCCGGTCCAGGTCTTCAGCAGTGACCCGGAACCCCAGCTCTAACGGAGGTGGCATCATCAGAGGCTCCCCTCGCCTGCGTGGCAGCAGGGGAAACTTGCGTCCACAGGGCCTAGAGGCCTGGGATCTGGGGGAGCCTTTCCTGGGGGCGAGCGTCTGCCTTGGTGCACGCTGAGTGTGACCCGAAGAGACAGCCTGAGGTCCGTCCTCACTGACCTTCTTTGAGGAACTGAGGGTTGGCTGGCAGTGGGATGAGGCTGGCCCCCTCCTCCGCTTTAGCCACGGGAAGCCTCCCGTGGAGCTGTAGGAGCTCGAGATGGCGTTTCGTTTTGTGCCTGAGCTCGTGCAGGAGGTCTGGGGCCTCTGCTTGTCTCTGCTTCTGTCCTCTGGGCATGGAGGACTGTGTGCAGAGGCCCAGGCCTGGGCACGAAGGGAGAGAGGCCTCCATTGTCCCGCAGGGGCCGAAATGCACTCGGTGCATCCCTGGTGACCTTGGGGACCCTTCCGTGATCATCAAATCCTTGGACTCTGGGGTCTTGTCCTGCTCAGGCATCCCTGCCTTGCTCTCCTCAACACTGCCTTCCCTGGTCACGAGTCTGGGGACAGCCGGGTGTTGTGGGCCCCAAAGGGGTGACTTCCTGCTCCTGGGCCCCACAGAGAGTCCTTGTGCTCAGTGCAGTGGCTGAGCTGGAGGATGCCCTGGAATTCGGAGCACACAGCACTGGCTTGCTGATCCCGGAAGGAAGACAGGGCTTGCAGGATCACGGAAGGATTGTCTTGACACCACTGATGCGAAGTGTCCCGGTGCTTGCAAGATGGCCTGCCACTCAGACCAGGGGCAGGAGCAACGGGGAGATCCCACAAGCAAAGTGAACTTGGGGATGGGCTGAACGGGCTCCAGGCAATTGAGCCCTACTGGCAGGTCCTCGGCCTGGGCCCGGACAGGAATAAGGGGCACAGAGTGCCCAGGTAACCGCTCCTGGGAGCAGTGGGGAACGGTCGGATGCTTCAGCTCTCCAGAGCTGGGCTCTGAGCGTCCTCGTGGAGCTACCAACTTGGCCAAAGGCTAAGCCAGCAATGAGCTGTGTTGCCGGCCAATGCGCCTTTTAAACCTGAGGGAGTGCGTGTGCACATAATGGCGCCAGTGACAGAGCGACCTTTATGTGGCCAGGCAACGCGCCTAGGAAACCTGAGGGAGTGGCTGCGTGTGCACATAATGGCGCCAGTGACAGAGCGACCTTTATGTGGCCGGGCAACGCGCCTTTTAAACCTGAGGGAGTGGCTGCGTGTGCACATAATGGCGCCAGTGACAGAGCGACCTTAACGCAGCAAGGTACCCGCGCAACGCACTTGCTGGCAATGGCGGGAGGCGGACGTTGGGGGGCATGCAGTAGGTACTGGAAAGAGAGACGCGGGCACAAAGGACGCGGGAAGAACAGGTACCAACAATGGCTGCAGATCTGCCCGTGGATCGCTGAAGATTCCTGTTCTCCTGCTCAGGCGGGGATTGCAGTGAGCTGAGATCGCACCATTGCACTCCAGCCTGGGCAACAAGAGCGAAACTTCGTCACAGGCACACACACACACACACAAAAGAAAGAAAGAAAAAATAGTGGCCAGGTGTGGGGGCTCATGCATCCCAGCACTTTGGGATGTCGGGGCGAGCGGATCAGGAGATCAGGAATTGGAGACCAGCCTGGCCAACATAGTGAAACCCCGTCTACCCCGTCTCTAGTAAAAATACACATTTAGTCAGACATGGTGGCACGCGCGTGTAGTACCAGCTACTCGGGCGGCTGAGACAGCACAATGACTTGAACCCGGGGTCGGGGCAGGGATTGCGATGCGCCGAGATCGCGTCACTGCACTCCAGCCTGGGCAACGGAGCCAGACTCTGTCTTTTTTTTTTTTTTTTTTTTTTTGAGACGGAGTCTCCCTCTGTCGCCCAGGCTGGATTCCAGTGGCCTGATCTCGGCTCACCGCAAGCTCCGCCTAGCGGGTTCACGCCATTCTCCTGCCTCAGCCTCTGGAGTAGCTGGGACTACAGGCGCTCGCGACCACACCCGGCTAATTTTTTCTATTTTTAGTAGAGAGGGGGTTTCACCGTGTTAGCCAGGATGGTGTCGATCTCCTGACCTCGTGATCAGCTCGCCTCGGCCTACCAAAGTGCTGGGATTAAAGGCGTGAGCCACCGCGCCCGGCCGAGAAAAAAGGCCGGGCGCGGTGGCATGACCTGAGATCTCGCCACTGCACTCCAGCCTGGGTGACAGTGCGAACCTCCGTCTCAAAAAATAAATAAATAAATAAATAAATAAATAAATAAATAAATAAATAAGAGAGCGAGAGACAGGGAGAAAAATTTTATTAATTCAATGCACTTTTATGCCTGTGTTCTTCAATTTGCTTAGGAAACACCCACACTTGAGAGCTGGGACTCTGGCCCTGATTGTAGACATGAAATATATGGTTTCTTGCAAAAAATAGACACTGAATAATTACGAGTTAGTTGAGCTAAAAATCCATTTGGTTTCTTCCATATTTTTCCAAAATTTTCGTCCTTTTTTTTTAAGATAGAGTTTCGCTCTGGTCCCCCAGGCTGGAGTGCAATGGCGCGATCTCAGCACCTGCTGGCGATAGGGGGAGGCTGGGGGACCCTTGCGGGATAGGTACTGGAAGGAGAGGCACGCGCGCAAAAGATATGGGAAGACTAAGCGCTTACAATGGCTGCAGATCCGCCAGTGGATCGCTGAAGATTCCTGCTCTCCTGCTCAGGCCGGGATTGCAGTGAGCTGAGATAGCACCATTGCACTCCAATCTGGGCAACAAGAGCGAAACTTCGTCACACACACACACACAAACGCACACACACACAAACGCACACACACACACACACACAAAAGAAAGAAAGAAAAAATAGTGGCCAGGTGTGGGGGCTCACGCATCCCAGCACTTTGGGAGGTCGGGGTGGGCGGATCAGGAGATCAGGAGTTGGAGAAAAGCCTGGCCAACATAGTGAAACCCCGTCTCTAGTAAAAATACGAATTTAGTCAGACATGGTGGCACGCGCCTGTAGTACCAGCTACTCGGGCGGCTGAGACAGGAGAATCACTTGAACCCGGAGGCGGGGCAGGGATGGTGATGCGCCGAGATCGCGCCACTGCACTCCAGCCTGGGCAACACAGCCAGACTCTGATTTTTTTTTCTTTTTTTTTTTTTTTTTTAGACGGAGTCTCCCTCTGTCGCCCAGGCTGGATTTCCAGTGGCCTGATCTCGGCTCACCGCAAGCTCCGCCTACTGGGTTCACGCCATTCTCCTGCCTCAGACTCTGGAGTAGCTGGGACTACAGGCGCCCGCCACCACACCTGGCTAATTTTTTGTGTTTTTAGTACAGACGGGGTTTCACCGTGTTAGCCAGGATGGTCTCGATCACCTGACCTCGTCATCAGCCCGCCTCGGCCTACCAAAGTGCTGAGATTAAAGGCGTGAGCCACCGCGCCCGGCCGAGACTGTGTCCTAAAAATAAAGGCCGGGCGCGGTGGCAGTTTGAATGGCAGAGGGGGCGGATCACGAGGTCAGGAGTTGGAGACCAGCCTGGCCAACATAGCGAAACCCCGTCTTCTAAAACTACAAAAAATTAGCCGGGCGTGGTGGCAGGCGCCTGTAGTCCAGCTACTCCGGAGGCTGAGGCAGGAGAGTGGCGTGAACTCGGGAGGCAGAGCCTGCAGTGACCGGATGTCTCGCCACTGCACTCCAGCCTGGGTGACAGTGCCAACCTCCGTCTCAAAAAAAAAAAAAAGAGAGAGAGAGAGACAGAGAGAAAAAGGTTTATTAATTTAATGCACTTTTATGCCTGTGTTCTTCAATTTCCTTAGGAAACACCCACACTTGAGAGCTGGGACTGTGGCCCTGATTGTGGACATGAAATATATGGTTTCTTGCAAAAATTGACAGTGAATAATTACGATTTAGTTGAGCTAGAAATCCATTTGGTTTCTTCCATATTTTCCCAAAATTTTCATCCTTTTTTTTTTCTTTTTGAGATGGAGTTTCGCTCTTGTCCCCCAGGGTGGAGTGCAATGGCGGGATCTCAGCACCTGCTGGCGATGGGGGGAGGCTGGGGGACGCTTGCGGGATAGGTACTGGAAGGAGAGGCGCTCTTACAAAGCAATGGGAAGACCAGGCGCGCACAATGGCTGGAGATCCCCCAGTGGATCGCTGAAGATTCCTGCTCTACTGCTCAGGCGGGGATTGCAGTGAGCTGAGATGGCACCATTGCACTCCAACCTGGGCAACAAGAGCGAAACTTCGTCACAGGCACACACACACACACACAAAAGAAAGAAAGAAAAAATAGTGGCCAGGTGTGGGGGCTCATGCATCCCAGCACTTTGGGATGTCGGGGCGGGCGGATCAGGAGATCAGGAATTGGAGACCAGCCTGGCCAACATAGTGAAACCCCGTCTCTAGTAAAAATACAATTTAGTCAGACATGGTGGCACGCGCGTGTAGTACCAGCTACTCGGGCGGCTGAGACAGCACAATGACTTGAACCCGGGGTCGGGGCAGGGATTGTGATGCGCCGAGATCGCGTCACTGCACTCCAGCCTGGGCAACGGAGCCAGACTCTGTCTTTTTTTTTTTTTTTTTTTTTTTTTGAGACGGAGTCTCCCTCTGTCGCCCAGGCTGGATTCCAGTGGCCTGATCTCGGCTCACCGCAAGCTCCGCCTAGCGGGTTCACGCCATTCTCCTGCCTCAGCCTCTGGAGTAGCCGGGACTACAGGCGCTCGCGACCACACCCGGCTAATTTTTTCTATTTTTAGTAGAGAGGGGGTTTCACCGTGTTAGCCAGGATGGTGTCGATCTCCTGACCTCGTGATCAGCTCGCCTCGGCCTACCAAAGTGCTGGGATTAAAGGCGTGAGCCACCGCGCCCGGCCGAGAAAAAAGGCCGGGCGCGGTGGCATGACCTGAGATCTCGCCACTGCACTCCAGCCTGGGTGACAGTGCGAACCTCCGTCTCAAAAAATAAATAAATAAATAAATAAATAAATAAAATAAGAGAGCGAGAGACAGGGAGAAAAATTTTATTAATTCAATGCACTTTTATGCCTGTGTTCTTCAATTTGCTTAGGAAACACCCACACTTGAGAGCTGGGACTCTGGCCCTGATTGTAGACATGAAATATATGGTTTCTTGCAAAAAATAGACACTGAATAATTACGAGTTAGTTGAGCTAAAAATCCATTTGGTTTCTTCCATATTTTTCCAAAATTTTCGTCCTTTTTTTTTAAGATAGAGTTTCGCTCTGGTCCCCCAGGCTGGAGTGCAATGGCGCGATCTCAGCACCTGCTGGCGATAGGGGGAGGCTGGGGGACCCTTGCGGGATAGGTACTGGAAGGAGAGGCACGCGCACAAAAGATATGGGAAGACTAAGCGCTTACAATGGCTGCAGATCCGCCAGTGGATCGCTGAAGATTCCTGCTCTCCTGCTCAGGCCGGGATTGCAGTGAGCTGAGATAGCACCATTGCACTCCAATCTGGGCAACAAGAGCGAAACTTCGTCACACACACACACACAAACGCACACACACACACAAACGCACACACACACACACACACAAAAGAAAGAAAGAAAAAATAGTGGCCAGGTGTGGGGGCTCACGCATCCCAGCACTTTGGGAGGTCGGGGTGGGCGGATCAGGAGATCAGGAGTTGGAGAAAAGCCTGGCCAACATAGTGAAACCCCGTCTCTAGTAAAAATACAAATTTAGTCAGACATGGTGGCACGCGCCTGTAGTACCAGCTACTCGGGCGGCTGAGACAGGAGAATCACTTGAACCCGGAGGCGGGGCAGGGATGGTGATGCGCCGAGATCGCGCCACTGCACTCCAGCCTGGGCAACACAGCCAGACTCTGATTTTTTTTTCTTTTTTTTTTTTTTTTTAGACGGAGTCTCCCTCTGTCGCCCAGGCTGGATTTCCAGTGGCCTGATCTCGGCTCACCGCAAGCTCCGCCTACCGGGTTCACGCCATTCTCCTGCCTCAGACTCTGGAGTGGCTGGGACTACAGGCGCCCGCCACCACACCTGGCTAATTTTTTGTATTTTTAGTACAGACGGGGTTTCACCGTGTTAGCCAGGATGGTCTCGATCACCTGACCTCGTCATCAGCCCGCCTCGGCCTACCAAAGTGCTGGGATTAATGGCGTGAGCCACGGCGCCCGGCTGAGACTCTGTCTTAAAAAAAAAGGCCAGGCGCGGTGGCACTTTGGGAGGCAGAGGCTGTTGTAAATGGGATTGCCTTCTTAATTTCTTTCCCAACCAGACCATTATTGGTGTATAGAAATGCTGCTGATTTTGTTGTTGTTGTTGTTGATTCTGTATCCTGCAACTGACTGTATTAATTTATTTATCAAGTCTAGGGCTTTTCTGGTGGAGCCTTTACATGCTTCTAGATCCAAGATCACATCTTCATCAGACAAGAAGAATTCGATGTCCTCTTTTCCAGTGTGGATGCCTTTTATTGTTTTCTCTTGCCTGATTGTGTGATGTCGAATAGGAGTGGTGAGAACGGGCATCCTCGTCTTGTTCCTGTTTACAGAGGAAATGCTTTCAACTTTTCCCCATTCTATAGTAGGTTAGCTATGGCTTTGTCGTATCAGCTTTTATTATTTTCAGGTATGTTTTTTTTTTGTTTGTTTGTTTGTTTTTGTTTTTTGAGACAGTCTCACTCTTGCCGCCCAGGGTGGAGCGCAATGGTGTGATCTTGGCTCACTGCTACCTCCGCCTCCTGGGTTCAAGCAATTCTCCTGCCTCAGCCGAGATCTCGCTCACTGCAACCTCCACCTCCTGGGTTCAAGCAATTCTCCTGTCTCAGCCTCCCAAGTATCTGGGACGACAGGCACACGTCAAAATGCTCGGCTAATTTTTGTATTTTTAGTAGAGATGGGGTTTCGCCATATCGGTCGGGCTGGTCTCGAACTCCTGACGTCAGGTGATCGACCTGTCTTAGCCTCCCAAAGTGCTAGGATTACAGGTGTACATTTATTTATTTATTTGCGATGGAATCTTGCTCTGTATTTATTAATTTATTTATTTGAGATGGAGTCTTGCTCCATCACCCAGGCTAGAGTGCAGTGGTACAATCTCGGCTCACTGCAACCTCTGCCTTCCAGGTTCAAGCGATTCTCCTGCCTCAGTGTCCCGAGTAGCTGGGATTACAGGTGCCTGCCACCACAGCTGGCTAATTTTTGTATTTTTAGTAGAGACAGTGTTTCACCGTCTTGGCCAGGCTGGTCTCGGACTGCTGACCTCATGAACCACCTCCCTCAGCCTCCCAAAGTGTTGGGATTACAGGCCTAAGGCACCGTGCTCGGCCATATTTATTTATTTAATTATTTAGAGACAAAGTCTTGCTCTGTCACCCAGGCTGGAGTGCAGTGGCGCCATCTCAGCTCACTGCAGCCTCCGCCTCTGAGGATTAAGCAATTCTCATGCCTCAGCCTCCTGAGTAACTGGGACTACAGGTACGCACCACCACGCAGGGATTTTTTTTCTATTTTTTTGTAGAGACACGGTTTCACCATGTTGGCCAGGCTGGTCTCGAACTCCTGAACTTAGGTGATCTGACAGCCTCGTCCTCTCAAAGTACTGGGATTACAGGCAGGAGCCACCGTGCCCGGCCTCTCACTACATTTAAATGACACCGTGGCTCACGCCTGTAATCCCAGCACTTTGGGAGGCCAAGGCAGGTGGATCACCTGAAGTCAGGAGTTTGACACGAGCCTGGCCAACATGGGGAAACCCCGTCTCTAGTAAAAATACAATAATTAGTCAGGCGTGGTGGTACAAGCCTATAGTCCCAGCTACTTGGAAGGCTGAGGCAGGAGAATCACCTTAACCAGGAGGCAGAGGTTGCAGTGAGCCAATATCATGCCACTGCACTCCAGCTTGGGCGACAGAGTGAGACACTGTCTCAAAAAAAAAAAAAAGAAAAAAAAATGATGCCGGGGCATCTCAGCCTGAATACCTGCACGAGCACAGTCATGTCCAGGCCAGGGCTGCCGGTCGAGGTCCGGCCCCATCTCTTCCAGCAGAAAGGGAGCAAGCTTGCGGGGCGGCTGGGGGACAAGATCCCAGGATCTCAGCCTCTGCTCACGGATCAGCTCTGAGACCCCGAGTGAGCTGGGGGTGCTCTGTGCACATTGGTTTCCCCAGCTGTCAAGTAAAGGGATTGGATGAGGGAGTCTTGTCGAGGTGGAATGATCTCAGATTTGGGGCAGCAGTGAATGATCCCACTCCCTGGGCCATGCCAGTGGCCCAGCCTCGGCTGAACAGAGCCCCAACACTCTGGAATGGGGAGGAGGGGGCAGTCGGCTCTTGCTCCTAGTAAGAGAGATGCAGTAGGGCTCTGTGGCTGAGCTGGGTGCCTTGCCTCACACCTGTAATCCCAACATTTGAGAGGCCGAGGCAGGAGGATTGCTTGAGGCCGGGAATTTTGAGAATAGCCTGGACAACATAGCCAGACCCCATGTCTACAAAATAATAATAAAACAGGTGCAATGGCACCCAGCTATAGTCCAAGCTACTTGGCAGGCTGAGGCAGGAGGGTCCCTTGAGTCCGGGGATTGGAGGCTGCATTGAGCTATAATCGCACCACTGCACTCCAGCTTGGGTGACAAAGTGAGACCCTGTCTCTAAAAGAACAAAAGATAGGCCCGTGAGCATGGGTTTGATTTTCAAACAGGACCCGGAGGGTAGGGACAGACAGTGCTGTCACCCTTAGGTGCTGAACGCTCAGAAACGGGCCAGCAGCAGCCCTTTCCTCCCCTGCAGACACCAGATTGGGCAGAACAGCACGTGGCACTCGTAGCTCTTGCAGTGAGGGCAGGACCCAGTGTCAACCCTTCTGCCTGTGTGAGGGGCTGCTGAGGCCTGCGGAGAGGCAAGGGTGGAGGCTCGTCCCCTTGTGCAGCCCTTGGTGTGGTCTCCACCAGGTCCCCAGCCCACCAGTTCAGGGCACCCCTGAGCCTGCTGCTGCCAGGCCCTGTCTCTACCCAGGACGTCCCTACACCCTCGCAGTGTCAGGGAAATGATCATGGTGGTGGTGACACTCCTCAGGCAGGGCTGCTGAGAGGAGCTGAAAAGGGTCACACTGCAGGCAGGGGCCCGTGTGACAGGCCCCTCTCACCCCGAGAGAGCTGACCAGGCAGCTCACGAGCAGAGCCACATCCTGGGAGTCCGACAAAAGTCCTGGCTGGGCTCAGCCACCTCACCGGCCACGGGCAGCCTTTGTCGTGTGAGCCTTGCTCTCCTGGGGAGGCTGAGGCTGATGGCTGATGTGGGCATTGCCGAGGGTAACCTGTGGCCCAGTGGATGTGGCCGGGTCTCCTCAAGCTGCATTCATTCAAGTAGGACCCAGGGTGCGTGCCCATCTCCAGCCCAGGGCAGCTCCCCTGTAAGCTGGGTGAGCTACTGAAGCCAAGGCGGGAGGCAGCTGACAACACCCACAGCCCATGCGGAGGTGGTGGAAAGGCTGGACTCAGCAGCAACACCGAATCCCGGACCAGGCAGAAACCACCCAAGACTGAGGGGCTCGTGCCAGAGCGGTGGCCACAGGTAAGAACCCGGGCCCAGGCTGTGCGTGGCGGGAATCCTCCATGTCCCAGGGCTCAGCACAGCAAAGGAAGACCAGCCGGGTCACCCTGGTGGCCATCTGTCCCGGTCCCACCTGCAGAGTCAGAACAGCCTCTCCCCAGTGGGGATCATCTCTCTCTGCCAAAGCAACAGCAGTCCCTGCCCCAACCAGACTACCCCACTCAGTGGAGTTAGGGATGCTGCTCTAGCATCCTAACACTGCCCAGCTGGCGCCTACCTGTGCTCACCCACACCCCCCAGGCCGGCCTTCCCTGCAGCCTGGGCTTGGCCACTGTGGCCTGATTGAGCACGGAGGCCTCCTGGGCACCCAGCCCCATCACTGCACCTGCCGCTCCAGCACCACCCCACCGGCTCAGGGCTTCTTCCCAGCGGCGCTCATCATGAAATCAACATGCACGCAAGTCGTCTCAGGAAACTTTTTAATGAAAGTGTCGGCAGTTCATTCCCCCACGATGGTGTGTAGGTGGCTGAGCTCAGATTGCAGCTGCTAAGACACCAGCCACTTACCGAGAGAAAGCCAGGCTGCTTCAAACCCAGGGCCCGAGGCAAAAAAGCATCACTTCTGGTTGGGGAGTCTGGAAGCCATGCCTTGTGGGAGGTCACACTGGCATCTAGGCCTTTGCCTGCACTGCAGAAGGAGAGCCGGGTCCCCCTCCTGGAGAACGCCGCGTTCCCCAGCCCCACACCGGCTTTGCCACCACACAGGCTTTCGAGCCAGGAGGCGGGTAAGACGTAGCTGTAGACCCAAAGCAACCATCAGCCCTGGGGCCCTGCGGGAGAGGAGCACTTTTAGAACATGGAAAAGTGTGGTCATCCCATCATTAGACAGCACACAACCTACGTAAATAAAAAGTCATAAGGGGAAGGAGGTTGGAGAGGGAACAAAAATTGGCACAGACATTGATAGACTGGATTCCAGTTTCAAGGTAACAGATGCACATCATGAGACCAGAGGAGACCGAGACAAGGGCTGGATTTGGCTTTTCAAAGCAACATGTGTTCCTGCGCAGGGCTGGATGGTCGCTGAGACAGAGATGGAAGCCAGGACAGGGGAGCCCACCGGGCCCAGATAGGTACAGAGAGCAGAGGATCCTGTTCTGTCCTCACCACCCACGAGGGTGACACTGCTTGTAAATGGTGGCTGTGCTCTCCCAGCAAGAAAAAAGCACAACTAAATCCACACTGCACACAGAGGCAGACAGAAAGCCTTCAAGTGGCTCTGTTTTCTGCTCCCTGCCTCGCCAGGTCCACAAGCAGAGAGGAGTGTCAGGCGCATGGCCCCGCTGTCAGGCTCCCCAGTGAGCTGTGGGCTCAGCAGGAGCTGCCCACTGACACACAGGGGCACCCACTCCTCCCACCTTGGGAGCGGTCGCCAGAGTCGCACTGGGTGCTGGTGTCATCCAGGGACCCCACACACTTCCTTAAATGTGATCCTGCTTCCCTCTGGGCAGCTGCATCCTCTCCTCCTGCAGGACCGTCTGGAAACTTGGCTCTCAGTTTGCTCTCCCTTCTCTTCTCTGCCTGCCCCAAGCCCCTTTTTCTAAAACAGTGGTGCAATGTTCATGGGGTTATTTCTTGAAAATACTTGGCGGCCTCCATGCTTCTGTTTTCTTTAGCCAGGTGGTCAGGAGAGTTTACAAAGAATGCCTGGGCTCCCCGCAGGTGCCGGCAGATGGGGTAGCAAATGGTCCTGTGCCTCCACCTGCTCTGGGAGGGAGTCTCCTGTCTCTAGGCCTGGCCCCTTCCTAACCCTCCACGTATCCTGTTCTCCAGAGACTTCAGAACCCACTCCTGAGAACAGCGAAGCCAGGCGCTTAGAGGAAGACCAAATGCTGCCAGGACACGGATTGTCCAGGGATTACATTCCAGCATCTTATTAGGTATCTGGATCTGTTGGGGAAAAAATTAGAAACTACGTATAAAACTTAAAAATATTCAAGTATCAAAAGGTTATTTAGGATGAAAGTTTTAAAACAAGTCATCGGCAAGCTGCTATCACCAAGTGGAGACTTTTACAAAAGTTGAGCGAGTCCGCTGAGCTGAGAGGACAGAAATGGAGTCAGCTGTGCTGGGCAGGGGCAGGGACACTTGGGGCAGGGAGTGTGTGGGCAGAGAAGCCAGAGAAGTCCAGGCCTGTGGAAGCCAAACAGGAGAGCGTGGGCTGGAAGGGTGGTCAGGATCGGGAGACGAGGTCGCTCTCCCTGGAGAACGAACCCTAAAGTGCGTAGCCTGGGATTCCCTCCCTGGGGGTCCTGTCCCCCGACATTTCACGGGCCTCCTGGAGCTGCCTTCCAAGGAGGACAAACACGGCAACAAAAGACCCATTTCTGCACAAAAGTCCTTCTGGAAAGAAAAAGAAGAAAGCCAAGAATGGAGTCCAAACGCTCCCCAGTGCTGACTAAGCCTCTCCAACCCTGTTCTAAGTGGAGTGTGGTTTCTAAGTCAGGGAAATGGAAGAGGCCCCACCCACACAGGCCTTGGCCCCACAGGATGAAGCAGCAGCGTTTATTCCAGATACAACAGTGAGGGAATCCGGTCACGTTCCCTCCTCCCCAGAGAGGGCACATCTCGACAAGTGATTCGGTAGAAATCTTTTAGACTCTATAAGTTAAGTTCATAAAAACCACTCCTTTCACCCTGTCTCCCAGGGCCAGGCCTGGACTCCGAGATGAACTGGCTTGGGGGCGCCCTCAGGTGGCCACATAAAAAACCCACAGTCTGAGGCCAGCCTGGGGCTCTCAGACCTGGGCGGGATCTGCCCAGGCCACCTGTCCTTCTGCTTTGGGCCGCTGTCTCTTGGCAGATGGCCTGACACTTGGGGGTGGCCCAAGGATGCCTCAGAAAATCTTGATTCTCACTCTACAGATGGCCTGATTAGCCAGAGGTTTCCAGGCCGTCTGTCCACCTCCAGGAGATGGACTGGGACCTTTAGACATTGGTGGAGAACAGGATACTCTGTCTCTTGCTGTCCAGGGCAGGGATGGCCTCCAGCCACAGGAAGTACAGCAGCACCTGGACCTGCCCGGGCAGAGTGGGGAAGAGGAGAGTGGCTCAGAGGGGAGCTCACAGCTGCTGGTGGGGAGGTCTTTGGGACCCAAGCCGCCAAGTCCACCTCAGGTGCTAGAAACCCCTGCTGGTGTCATGAACCCCTTACAGTGAGACGGGGGTGGGGTGGGGTCCTGACAAGGTATGACTTCTTGGGTGGGGGGGGTTGTTTATTTTAGAGATGCACAGGGCCTTGCTCTGTCCCCCAGGCTGGAGTACAGCGGCTCCATCATAGGTCACTGCAGCCTCTAACTCCTGGGCTCAAGCAATCCTCCTGTGTCAGCCTCCCAGATACCTAGGATTACAGGTGTGTGCCACAATGCCTGGCTAATTTTTCTTTGTATTTTTTCTAGAGACGGGGTTTGCTACATTGCCCAGACTGGTCTCAAACACCTGGGTTCGGTTGTCCTGCCTCGGTCTCACAAAGTGCTGGGATTACAGGCATGAGCCACCACACCCGAACACTTGGGGTGGTTTTAAGCCCCCAGCAAGGTGCATCCGCAGGACCAGGAGGTGGACTGGGCACCCCCTATCACTCCCATCCATGCGAACCTAGGCAAGTCCCTCTCTCTGAATCTCAGCCACCACCACATACGATGCAAGTAGGAAGATGGGCAGGACTGGGGGTGGGGCAGGCAGAGGCCACCTCTGTCAGGCTGGGGTGGCATGGGCTGGAGCCTGTCTTCCCATACCTGGGACATGACCTCCAAGGACCAGCTGTCAGTCATTGTGATAGGCTGGCTTGGATTGGCAGGGAGCTTGCTCTCCTTCTCGGAAGGCTGGAGCAGCTTGGGGCCAAAGACAGTGGCGAGGTTGTGCAGGGACATCTTATTGACTGCCTCCTTCTCTGCCACCCTGTAGAGGACCAAAGCAGAGGGTGTCATTACAATGCCACCACCAGGAGAGAGGCAGAGGGGCTGTGCCGTGCTGGAGTCTTCAGGGAGGGAGTGACCTTGACCCTGGCTGTGCTGCAAGCTGACTTCAGCCCTGGTACTTCTGGGTCTCAGTGGCCCAGGACTAGGGGCCAGCTCTGGGCTGGTGGGGAGGTCTTCATGATGTGGTTGGGAGGGAAGAGAGGGGTCCAAGTGCACTGCTGGCCATGGCCAAAGCTCTGAGCTCTTTGTTAAGGCCACAGTGCAGAGGGAGGAGGGTGGCAAAGAGGAGAGGCAGGGAGGAGGGTGGCAAAGAGGAGAGGCAGGGGCGGAGGTGGCAGTGGTGCTATTCCTTAGAAGCAGTGAGTTACTGCAGACAGGGGTCAGGGGAAAAGGTCCTTGGTGCTGGGGGTCTGGTGGGAGCAGAGGGGCACCCCGCGTCTGAGAGACCTGGAGTCCTGGGCAGCCACAAGAGAGCTGGGCTACCTTTCCAGGTGGTCTAGAAGGAAAAGGAAGGTGAGCAGGTTGGCCCCCGGCAGGGATAGCAGCAGGTTGAGCATGCAGCTCTTCTTTGCAACCGGGTCTGAAAGAGCTGCAGGAGGCGGTGGGTTACTCCTCTGGGTTACAACAAGCCGGAGACCTCTCCCGAGGTGGTCACATGGAGCGCCCGGGACACGAGTCCTTGCGCAGTTTAGGCTCGTCACATCGTCACACCCACAGCGCTGGCCACCAGTGAGGACCGTGTGAGGGGCACCTGTGTGGGGTGTGAACCACCTGAACGCCTTTTCTCTACCTCACAGGGGTCAGCAGCACGCGGCGAACAGCAGCAGCAGGAGCCGCTAGAGCAGCTGCTCATGGGCAGAGCTGCCCTTGGGCAACTCCTGCCACCACCCCCTCCCCAGGGGAGCCCAAGGCAGGGGAGGCTCGGCATGGAATGAAACAGGGGAGTGAGGGACACAAGGAGGTGGGAAGTGGGAGGCCCCAGCCCCACCAAGTATGCAGAGACCCCCTCGTCGTCCTGGACACCACAGGGGCACCTGCAGGCTGGGAGAGCAGGTCCTCTGTGCATGGGCCTGGGAGGCAGACCTGCTGTAAGGGTGATGTGGAGGATACAGGCGCTGCACACACTACACCCACTTTAGACATCAGCCTCCAGGTTGACTAAGGGTCAGCCCAGGTTTGAACTTGTGCTTGACTGGGCCAGGACCCTTGGCTAGAGCACCTGAATGCCCTTGTTTAGCCCTGGTCTGCAGGAAGGACAGCAGACTTTAGGACCCTACAGCAGGGCAGTGCTGACCATTTCACCCTCTTGGTCTCCTTGAGGAATAGGGACGGGGAGCCCTCTGGGGATGGGCGAGGGCTTCCAGGACAGGCTCTGTTCTGGTCCCCCGCTTTTTGAGGTTGGGTTAAAACGCCGACCGTGGCAGAGGGGACACAGCTCAGGTTCCCACACCTCACTTTTCACAGCCTCCGAGGGCAGCAGTGCACGTGGAGGAGATGTCTCCCACGAGGCCAAGGCCTCCAGTGCTCACTGATGCCCTCCGCGAAGTTGGGGTAGAACTCGTCAGTGAAGAGGGGCTCGGGCAGCTCACGGAAGTGCAGCTTCAGCGTGCCTGCGATGGTGTTCACGTCCATCTCGCTCATCATCACCGACACGTCCTTGTTATCTGGAAAGAGCACAGAAACGCAGCAGCCTCCTTGAGGATCCCGAGTGAGTCACCTGCCATCCCTGCCTTGGCTAAAGCACCATCCCTGCCACACTGACCACAGTGCAGGTCCCTCCCGGGCTTTGAGCAGCTCATCTGACTCCTCCCAAGAGCTGTGCCTGGTTCTGTGTCTGCAGAGTTGATGGGGGTGCGTGGGCATTCCTATTCCTGTCCTCTGGTTGGCCCGATGTGATGGCCGGGAGGAGGCCAGTGTGGCAGGACACAGTGCCTGCGTGGGGATTGGGTGGCTCTGCCCTGTGCATAGCAACCACCCCTGCACCAGTGTCTTCTGATAGCAGGAAGGCCATGGGAGAATCTGATTGGTTTCAGTGTTTGAACCTGTGTCTTCCTTTGGATCCAATTGTCCACTGGTACTTACCTCCCCACCACAGGCCAGGTCCATTCTGGGCCTGGGGTGCTGGGAATTCTAGGTGTCCTGGTCAGGGTCAGTGGTGTGTGCCCCAAAGAAGGGTCTGCAGGCACAAAATCCTGTTGCTTTGAAGATGCTGGGAAGGACCCTCTGGGGCCTCAGTGCCCTCCCCTGGCATTTGAGGCAGGTCCAGGTCCTTCATAGCCTGTGAGGGTTGTTGAGATGGAGGCAGAGATGCTGCAGCCCCAGCCTGAGCTGGATCCCACCAGTGCCCTCTGCCCGCCGCATCCTCACACAGGGCAGTGGACAGACCGCACTGAGTCCTGGGCTTCCACCTCCTGTCCACCCCCAAGGCAGAAAGGCCAAGGCCCGGCAGAAGCCCCTGGTCCACCCCAGCAAGTGGCATGCGTGGCTAGGATGGTTTAAAAACTGGCTTCTACAGAGGCTTTTTCTACAACTCTTGTCTTCTCTTTTTTAAAAATAACAACACAGTAAATGAAGAAAAGACACAGAGAAGGATGTGACATGCCTGGGCCATGCAGCGCTCTGAGATCTCATCACGGACACTGCCGCCCACACCTCCGTTCTGTCCTCCCCAGGCCAACACTCACTGACGTCGAAGGCTGCCTTCAGTGCCTGGATGTCCACGACCACTCCGGACATGCGGTAGAGGCCCACCTCCTCCATGCCTCGGCGCTCGATCTCCTCCACGCACTGGCGCATGATGTAGGGCACCTTGGACCTCTCTCTCCTGCGGGAGGAGGGAATGTTCTCAGTGTCCTGACAGCCCTGCTTGGGCCACACACAGGAGACCTGCTTTGTGGATGTGGAGTGAGGATGGTGGTGAAGGTGCCCAGGTCTGGGGCTGCACACAGAGCCTTCTGCATGCCTGTCCTCCCTCTGCAAGCTCTGTCCTCATTGCATGTACTTTCTCAGGAACCTTTCAAGCGGCCAGAACCCCTGCAAATCACACATGATCGGGAAGGTCAGGAGGCCTGTCTAAGTAAAGTCAGCACAGGAAGGGCATCTGACAGATTCCAGGCCTGGGGTTAGCAGCCTGTGCCCCCAGCTGGGAGATCAGACCCGGTGTTGGTCCTGCCACCCACGTGCTGTGTGAGAGGAGAATCCCCGACCCCTGCCCTGGGCCTGGGCCTTAACACACATCCGACGAATGAATGAAGGGTTGCCTCAGCACCAGTGCTCCAAGTCCTGCGATGCTAAGTGCTTTTCTCCTCTGAGTCTTAGCAATGGACAATTCCAATACCACCACACAGGACACTAGAGTAAGAATACTTCAAAGTTAGAACACAGTGCTGTGCAGAGGCCTTAACTTTAGTTCTGTTTTGCAACTGGATTTAGCAGCACATCAAAGCTGCTTCTCAAGCACCCTCATTAGCAGGGCTTATTTGGGGGAACTGCTGATGGAGTCCTCGCTGCTCATGCCCAGAGCCCTCCCAGAGTGCTACACAAGTGGCTTCCATGCAGCTGGGGGTGGGGCATGGTGTTTAGACACAGAAAGGAGTCCAGGGTATGATTGATGGAGGCCCTGGCCCACGTGACCAGCAAGGTCAGGGGCCCAGCCAGATTCCATCCTGGGGAAGCAAATGAATTCTCAGAGGAGGTGATCTGTGTCTGCAAGAACTGCTCTCAAACCAACAAACAGGCTTCTCTTGGCAACTGACTCGTGACAAAGGGGCAGGGGTTACAACCATTCAGCAGGAATCTGGGACCGTGACAAATTCCAAGCAAGGGCAGAAAACCCTGCACTTGGGCAGTTCCTGGAGCCAGCCTACTGCTTCCAAGCAAGGCGGCAAGGACATTCCTGAGCTGGTTTGGAGGAAACACAGGAGGCAGCTGAACACACCAAGTGTTCCCTGGGGCCTGACCTCACCGTGCAGCGGCCACGCACAGAGAGGAGAGACCCACACATGCTCTTTTCTGCAGAAACAGCTGAAGGGACAGGCGCCTTCAGTGCATGAGCCCAAGCCCCTCCCCACTCACTTGGTGACCACAGCAATCTTGACTCCGAAGACCCCTGTCTGTTTTCGGGACGGCATCCTCTTCAAGCTGAACTCCCTGCTGTTGAACTTGACTGAGAGCTTTACTTCAATCTATAGTGGGGAGAAGGGGTACGGTCCTCTAATCCTTCTGGTCCTCATAGCCCAAGGTCCCAAGGGCCCCTGGGAGTTTCATCAAATATTTCCACCCCCCAAGGCATGCAGAGGTCTCAGCATGAGGTGGAGTCGCCCCTCGGGGAAGCCCCTAGTCTACTTCAGCAAGAGCCAGGATTGTCGAAGATGGTGTAAAGGACTGGCTTCTGCAGAACCATCTCCTAAAATCCCTGTTGCTTCTCTTGGTTGCTTACTTTTTCTTAAGATATGGGATCTTGCAATGTTGCCCAGGCTGTAATCGAACTCTTGGGCTCCAGTGATTCTCCTGGCTCAGCCTCCAGAGTAGCTGAGATTATAGGTGTACCGTGACCAGCTTTCTCTTTCTTAGTAACAATTAAAAATTAAGTAGGAAAGACAGAATAATATAAGAAAAAGCCAAGAATCTCAAATATTAACATTTTACCATTTATACCCAGGCCTTTTTGGGTGTGTCATTAACTTTTAAGGTCTAAGCCTTTCTAGGGTACCTAAAGACAAATCGGGGGTCTCCATTTCTACGGGCAGCCCCCAGGTCCCCAAGTGGAGGCCCCACCTGTCCTGGTGGTGCCATGAGACCTTTGTTTGAGGAGGGATGCTCAGGGCCTGCTGGCAACTGCATCCCAGCCAGTGAATGCGATTCCCGTGCATGGTGATTCTGCTCTTCGGGGGCCCTCCCTCCTCCAGCCAGGCTCCCTCTCAGATGCCGCCTCAGGCTCAGCCACCTCTGACTGATTTGAAATGAACAGAGGCCACCCTATCCTTCTGAGGGAAGTGGGCACCAGGAGAGTCCCACAGACACGTACCCCATTCATGGCGATGATGGTGCGCTGCCAGTCTCTGTCCTGCAGGGCCTGTGGGTCCAGCTGAAAGCAAGGAGTCATGATTGGCAGAGGCCCTGGGGTCTGTTCAGAGGCCCCACGGGGCAGCAGCCCACGCCCGCCACTTCTCCAGCCCTTAGTCAGAGGCAGAGCCTGACCGAGGCCAGCACCTCCATCCAGAGGCCGAGAGAGGTAGAGTAAGGAAGGGCCTGCCGGACACCCCTGGAATCCAGGGCCCCACTGCTCCCAGAGCCCTGCTGCCTGGGGTCCCCACCCCCTCCTCCCTCTGCCCCTCCCAGTTGGGAGCTGATGTGCAGGCTGGCAGGCTCTGTCTATCCGGCTCCCATCACCACGGGTGCTATGTGGAGCTCAGTGAAAGGCGAGCTGTTCAGCAGCAACTTCAGTAACAACTCCTGGGGGCCTGGCATCCACAGCTGCTGTCTGGGGAACTGTGGAAACTGTTCTCCCCCTGCACCACGAACAGCTTGTGGCGGGAGGAGCCTGCAGGCCACACCAGTCCCATGGTTCAGAATCAGGCCCAGAAGGACCCAGAACCAAGCCCTAAATCAAGCAGCTGATGAGGGCGCGGGAGGAAGCCCCTCTGTGACCCCTCTAACTTCTACCCCCAGCCGGCACTATCCAGACGGCTAGCCTGCAGGAGCTCGTCCTTAATGTCACCCGAACACAGTCTGTGCTATGTTATGTGCAGGGTATATAACACCGTGACTGTCATGACCAAGCCACATGTCCCCCGTCCATGAATGCTGTTTCCCATTTTATGGGGAGCACAAGCTCTATGTCAGCGGTTCCTGGGTATGCCGAGACCACTGGCTGGGCTGGGTGAATGAGCAGTACCATCTTGTTAAAAATACACCTCCCTGGGTTCCACCTGCAGAGAACTGGACTCATAATCTGAGTGGGACCTGGGATTTGCACAACTAGAAACCCCAGGTAGTTCTGGAGTGAAGCCAGGTCACGGAGCCACCATCTGACTCCATAGAAGGTCACGGCATCTGACCTGTGTTTCCATCCCTTGATTCAGGTGATGGTTCATTTCAGCCACAAGGCAAGCTGCCTAAGAGCAGGGACCACACCTCATGATGTCTGCACACATTCACATGTGTGCACATACACATACACATGCGGTGCTGAGCACAGCGCCAGGCCTAGAGAGGGGCTGAGGACAGGCATCATTTCCGCTGCAAGGGACCCTAGAGGCCACAGCCACCTGAGCCTTCTGCAGGTGAAGTGGCCAGAAAATAAGGAGAAGCTCTGGAGCAGGTCAAGGAGCCCAGCCAGCTGCCCCTACTTCACAGGTGTGTGCACCTGGGCCTCCCTCCCTGCATCTGCTCAGCACAAAGTTCACCACAGGCACACCTGGGGGGTGCCCCTCCTCACATCCCCTTCTAGGTCCTACTGGTTAACGTTTCCCAAGGATCTGAAATGTGCAGCCAGAGTGGCACAGAGAAGCAAAGGGTGGCAGGACGTCTCCCACCAGGGGCTATGTGGTCACAGGCTGTCATTCTGCATCTGGCCCTGAAGGTTGTCAGAGGCCACACTCCAGGCCTCAGGGACCCCACCCTGAGAAGCAGCATCTGTGAGCAGGGAGCGGTCAGTCAGAACCACACACAAAAAGGAATCTCTCAAGTGGCACTTTCCCCCAGAGTGAACCCTAAGCAGAGGCAGGAGAGGATAACATGAGGGATGCGGACAGGGTGCGCTTTCTCTGGAAAGGGAGAGTTTAATACCACTGCTGGGAGCTTTAAAAAACTGAAACCCTGCCTGTAATATCAGCACTTTGAAAGGCCGAAGCAGGAGGATCACTTGAGCCCATGAGTTTAAGACCAGCCTGGGCAATATAGTGAGACCTTGTCTGTATTAAAAAAAAAAAAAAAATTAAAAAGGTAGCCAAGCATGGTGGCACATACCTGCAGTCCCAGCTGCTTGAGAGGCTGAGGTGGGAGCATTGCTCAAGCCTGGAAGGTGGAGACTGCTGTGAGCCAAGATCATGCCATTGCACTCCAGCCTGCGCGACAGAGCGAGAGACCCTGGCTCTAACTAACTAACCAAGTAACTGGAAACACAGAAACATGTTAAGCAGGAGACATTCTTCCCTTTCCTTCAAAGAACAGCCATCACTGGGCCCCTCTCCCCTTGAAAACTCAGAACTGGCAGATGCAGCTAACAAGCAACCCAGAGTCCAGGTAAGAAAAGAACAGAAAGAGAAGCTGTCCAGACATCAAGGCAGCTGCCCCTCTGAGCCCGCCTGGAACCACAGCCCACATGCCAGCCCATTAATAAAATAATAATGAAAACCACTCACATCCAACAAGAGATTAGACATCCAGATAGAGGAGGCTCAAATATCCCCAAACAATGCAATGCAAAGGGTCTTTGCTGTGGCAAACTATAATCAGACTATTTAAAGTCAATGTGAAAATGCAAATTCTAAAACCACCAAGAGAAAAGGATCTAGTGACCTATAAAGCAAACCCCATGAGATGAAGAGCAGATTTCACAGCCCAGCAAATAGAAAACATGTGCTTAAAGGCATAGGAGGCAGAGAAGTACAGGGCTGGAGACAGGCAAGGCCAGCATTCCCCTCAAGGCGACCGCCAATCCTGAAAGAGGAGGCTGAGAGACAGAGCAGTGATTCTTTTTTTTTTTTTTTTTTTTTTTGAAACGGAGTCTTACTCTGTCACCCAGCCTGGAGTGCAGCGGCATGATCTCGGCTCACTGCAAGCTCCATCTCCTGGGCTCATGCCATTCTCCTGCCTCAGCCTCCTGAGTAGCTGGGACTACAGGTGCCTGCCACCACGCCCGGCTAATTTTTTGTATTTTTAGTAGAAACAGGGTTTCACCGTGTTAGCCAGGATGGTCTGGATCTCCTGATCTCATGATCTGCCTGCCTTGGCCTCCCAAAGTGCTGGGATTAGAGGTGTGAGCCACCATGCCCAGCTGATTCTTTTTTTAATTCTTCCTTTCTTTTTTTTTTTTTTTTTTTGCTTTTTATTTTGCTAACACAGGGTCGCCATTACTTTTAAAGGCAAAAACCGCAATTACTTTTGTACCAACCTAATATATTGCTCTGGCTGGTCTCAAATTCCTGGCCTGAAGCAATCCTCCTGCCTCAGTCTCCTGAGTAGCTGGGACTATAGGCGTGAGCCACCACACCTGGTCTAGAGCAGTGCTGTGGACCTGCTCATGTGGCTGAGGGAGGGGATGCCATAATGCCCCGCACGTAGGGTGCAGGTTTCTCACTCTAAGAGTCACAGTCAACCAGAAATAGAGCAGCCCTCAGGAGCACTGGATCCAGCTTCAAATCATCTCAGTCACTCAAATGCATAAAGGAGATCCCAGAATTTCAGACCCCTACGCCTCAAATTATTTTATTTTTATTTATTTATTTATCTGAGACAGCATCTCACTCTGCTGCCCAGGCTGGAGTGCAGTCTCAGGATCATGGCTCACTGCAGCCTCGGTCACCCAGGCTCAAGTGAGCCTCCCACCTCAGCGTCCCAAACAGCTGGGACTACAGGCACACACCACCACACCCAGCTAATTTTTTATTTTTTGTAGAGATGGCATTTCACCATGTTGCACAGGCTGATCTTGAACTCCTAGGCTCAAGCAATCTGCCTGCCTCAGCCTCCCAAAGTGATGGGATTACAAACATGAGCCATCATGCTGGGGCTCGAAATTATTTTTAAAAATTATTTCTGGCTGGGCGCAGTGGCTCACGCCTGTAAACCCAGCACTTTGGGAGGCTGAGGTGGGCAGATCACAAGGTCAGGAGTTTCAGACCAGCCTGACCAACATGGTGAAAACTCATCTCTACTAAAAATACAAAAATTAGCCAGGTGTGCTGGCACCTGCCTGTAATCCCAGCTACTTGAGAGGCTGAGGTAGGAGAATTGAACCCTGGGATGCAGAGGTTGCAGTGAGCCGAGATCACGTCATTGCACTCCAGCTTGGGGAACAAAGCGAGACTCCATCTCAAAAAAAAAATTATTTGTAACAATTTGTATACACAACTTCCATTGCCAAATTAAAAACAACCAAGCAAACAAGGAAATAAGACACCAGAAAGAAAGCTCAAGAGAAAGCACAGACAACTTTTAAAAAGGCCCATAGGATCTCCAGATTATGAAATCGTCAGACCATGTACTTTAAGTACTTTATATGTATATCGAGGATATAAAGAAACAATTAAGAATTTCATCAGAAAACTGGCAACTATAAAAAATGGATGCACTAGGCGTGGTGACTCACGCCTGTAATCCCAGCACTTTGGAAGGCTGAGGCGGGTGGATCACCTGAGGTCAGAAGTTCAAGACCAGCCTGACCAATATGGTGAAACCTCATCTCTACTAAAATTACAAAAATTAGCCAGGCATGGTGGCATGTGGCTGTAGTCCCAGCTACTCGGGAGGCTGAGGCAGGAGAATTGCTTGAACTAGGAGGGGGAGGTTGCAGTGTGCCGAGATCGCACCACTCTACTCCAGCCTGGGCAACAGAGCAAGACTCTGTCTCAAAAAAAAAAAAAAAATGGAGGCTGGGAGTGGTGGCTCAGGCCTGTAATCCCAGCACTTTGGGAGTCAGAGTTAGGCCAATCACATGAGGCCAGGAGTTCAAGACCAGCCTGGCCAACATGGCAAAACCCCATCTCTACTAAAAATACAAAAATGAGTTAGGCGTGGTGGTAATCCCAGTTACTCAGGAGGCTGAGGCACAAGAATTGCTTGAACCTGGGAGGTGGAGGCTACAGTGAGTTGAGATTGCACCACTGAACTCCAGCCTGGGCAACAGATAGAGACTCAAAAAAAAAAGTCTCAAAAAAAAAATGGAATTAGGAACTCAATTTGAACAGCACACTAGACACAAACATAAAAAAAAAATAGTGAACTGGTATTTATTTCTCTATTTATTGAGACAGGGTCTCACTGTGTTGCCCAGGCTGGAGTGCAGTGGCATGATCTCGGCTCACTGCAACCTCCATCTCCTGGGTTCAAGCAATTCTCCTGCCTCAGCCTCCCAAGTAGCTGGGATTACAGGCACCCACTACCACGCCTGGCTAATTGGGAGATAGTTTGATACAAAATATACAAATTGAAGTACAAAGAGAAAAATAGATAGAACATCCAGGAAATGGATTAAGAGACATGGGAGATACTTTAACAAGGCATAAGTCATGTGAAATTGGAGTCTCATAAGGAGAGTAGAGAGAGGATGGGGAAGATGTAACACTTGAAGAGATAAAGCTGAGAATTTTCTAAAATGGACAAAAAAGAATCAAGTCATAGAATGAAGAGCCACCTAAATGCATCAGTGTAAACTGCTCAAAACAAAGACAAAACTTTTCAAAGCAGCCAGAGGGAAAAAGATACTGCCTTCAGGCCGGGGTTGGGGGCTGGCTCATGCCTGTAATCCCAGCATTTGGGAGGCTGAGGCAGGTGGATCACCTGAAATGAGGAGTTTGGGATCAGCCTGACCAACACGGCAAAAGTTCATCTCTATTAAAAATACAACAATTAGCCGGGTGTGATGGTGGACACCTGTTATCCCAGCTACTTGGGAGGCTGAGGCAGAAGAATCACTTGAGCCCAGGAGGCAGAGGTTGCAGTGAGCTGAAATTGCACCACTGCACTCCAGCCTGGGCGACAGAGTGAGACTCCATCTCAAAAAACACAACAACATAAAAAGCCATTGCCTTCAAATGAGCAAAATTAGATTGAGAATTGGCTTCCCAATAAAAGCAGGAGAAATCAGATACAAGGGAATCATGTTTTCAAACTGAGGAAAGAAAATATCTGCCAACCTAGAATTCTATGCTCACTAACAATATCCTTCAAAAGCGAAAATGGCTGGGCATGGTGGCTCATGCCTGTAATCCCAGCACTTTGGAAGGCTGAGGCAGGTGGATCTCCTGAGGTCAGAAGTTCAAGACCAGCCTGGCCAATGTGGTGAAACTCCACCTCTACCAAAAATACACAAATTAGCCAGATTTGGTGGGGGTGCCTGTAATCCCAGCTACTCAGGAGGCTGAGGCACAAGAATTGCTTGAACCCGAGAGGTGGAGGTTGCAGTGAGCCAAGATCTTGCCACTGCACTCCAGCCTGGGTGACAGAGCAATACTCCATCTCAAAAAAAAAAAAAAAAAAAAAAACAGACCAGGCATGGTGGCTCATGCCTATAATCCCAGCGCTTTGGGAGGCCGAGGGGGGTGGATTGCCTGAAGTCAGAAGTTCAAGACCAGTCTGACCATCATAGGAAAACCCGGTCTCTACTACAAATACAAAAAAATTATCCGGGCATGGTGGCGTGCACCTGTAATCCCAGCTACTTGGGAGGCTGAGGCAGGGGAATTGCTTGAGCCAGGGAGATGAAGGTTGCAGTGAGCCGAGATCATGCCACTGCACTCCAGCCTGGGCAACAGAGCGATACTCCATCTCAAAAAAATATATACAAAAATTAGCCAGGGGTGGTGGCTAACACCTGTAATCCCAACTACTCGGGAGGCTGAGACAGGAGAATCACCTGAACCCAGGAGGTAGAAGTTGCAGTGAGCTGAGATCCCACCACCGCACTCCAGCCTGGGCCACAGAGCAAGACTCGGTCTCAAAAAACAAACAAACAAAAAAGTGAAAGTGGAATATATATATGTGTGTGTGTGTATGTGTGTATATGTGTGTGTGTATATGTGTGTATATATATGGAACGTATATGTATATTTTGCCTATGACATAGCCCTCAGGAGATCCTTGACCATGTGCTGAAAGATATTTTTTCCCAAAGATATTTTGATAAATAAAAATAAAGGGTAACAGAAGAGGTAAACGTGTGGGTAAATCTAAATGAATGTTATTGGTATAAAATTACAGTAGTATAGAAAATGATATCTTGTGGGGTTTAAAATAAATAAAACATACTGAAATATGTATGGGTAAAGTTATATATCTGGGATTTGCACTGAAATAATGTGGGGTAGAGGGAAGCAAGAAAGAGTATACATGAAATTAGCTTGACCATAAGATTGTTGTTGAAATTGAGTGGATACATGGGGCTTCATTACACAATTCTCTTTACTCTTACATAGCTCCACACTCTCAACATAAATAAGAATAAAAACACAAAAAACACACAGATACATCTATGCACACACATATATTTTAAATACACAAAAATATTCGCCTATAAGTCACTGGGGGTAAATTTAGTTCCTGTTCCAAGGTTCTTGTACTGACTAGGAAGAGGATAGAAGTACTAACTCATAGGCTGGGCATGGTGGCTCACGCCTGTAATCCCAACACTTTAGGACGGCGAGGTAGGCAGATTTCTTAAGGTCAGGAGTTCAAGACCAGCCTGGCCAACGTGGTGAAACCCTGTCTCTACTAAAAAAGAATACAAAAATTAGCCGGGCATAGTGGTGCACACCTGTGGTCCCAGCTACTCAGGTGACTGAGGCAGGAGAACTGCTTGAACCCAAGAAGTGGAGGTTGCAGTGAACCAAGATTGCTCCACTGCACTCCAGCCTGGGCAGCAGAGGAAGACTCTCTCTATCTCAACAACAACAACAACAAAAAGTACTAGCTCATGTGAGACTTTGATAAGTGAAGGATGCATGTTGTAAGCTCTAAAATAATCCACTGTCATCTTTTAAAATAACTCCAAGACTGCACAGTTATGAAACTAATAGAGGAGGAAATTAAATAATAAAAATAATAAATCCAAAACAAGTTGTGAGAGGAGATAAGAAGAAACAGAATAGGCATGGAAAGCAAACTGGTGGTGGCTTTCAACCCAAATAAATCATTAGTTACATTTAAAAGGACAACAAAAATTAAAATAATTGAAAATAAAGTAAAACCCAACTAATAATGCCTTTTATATAAGGATACAGAGAGGTGGAAAATAATGAAAAATATACCATTCATGCACTAACCAAGAAAGCTGTATAACTTTTTTTTTTTTTTTTTTTTTGAAGATAGAGCCTCACTCTGTTTCCCAGGCTGGAGTGCAGTGATGTGATCTTGGCTTACAGCAATCTCTCCCTTCTAGGCTCCAGCAATTCTCCCATCTCAGCATCCCAAGTAGCTGGGACTACAACTGTACCAACGTAGAATTATATTAGCCACACCCAGCTAATTTTTGTATTTTTTGTAGAGGCAGGGTCTCGCCATGTTGCCCAGGCTGGTCTTGAACTCCTGGGCTTCAGTGATCCACCCACCTCGACCTCCAACAAAGTGCCGAGATTACAGACATGAGCCACCATGCCCAGCATAACTATTTTTAATGAAGTAGATTTTAAGAAGAAAAGTATTATTAGAGGTAAGAGACACATCACGGAAAAGAAGAAGTTACTAGGAGCCGGGCGCGGTGGCTCATGCCTGTAATTCCAGCACTTTGTGAGGCCAAGGCGGCGGATCACCTGAGGTTGGGAGTTCAAGACCAGCCTGACCAACATGGAGAAGCCCTGTCTCTACTAAAAATACAAAAATTAGCCAAGCATGGTGGCACATGCCTGTAATCCCAGCTACTCAGGAGGCTGAGGGGAGAATTGCTTGGACCCAGGAAGTGGAGGTTGTGGTGAGCCGAGATCGTGCCATTGTACTCCAGCCTGGGCAACAAGAGCAAAACTCTGTCTCAAAAAAAAAAAAAAAAAAAAAAAAAAAGAAGTTACTAGCTAGTTTCAGTATTACTTAACATCCAGGAAACTGGATGTGAAAGCTTTTTAGAGAAACTAAACCAATAGGTTATACACAGAGAGAGATTTATTTAGGAATTGGCTCACATGATTGTGGGGACTAGCAAGTTTAAAATCTGTAGGGCAAGCCAGCAGGCTATAAATTCAGGTAAGAGTTGATCTCGAAGTCTGGAACCTAACATCTGTAGAGCAGTCAGCAGGCCAGAAACTCAGGCAGGGTTTGTGTGTTACAGTCTTGAAGTGGAATTCCTGCTTCTCTGGGAAACCTCAGTTTTTGTTCTTAAGGCCTTCAACTGATTGGAGGTGGCCCACCCATATTATGGTGGGTAATCTGTTTTACTTAAAGTCAGCTGACTGTCAATGTTCATCACATCTATGAAATAACCTCCCAGCAAGATATTGACAAGTATTTGACCAAACAACGGGGCACCATAGCTTAGCCAAGTTGACACATAAATTAACCATCAGGGGCGAATAGAATATCCAAAAAACAATGTACTAGGGGTAGTATATCTTATGTAGCTATTATAATTATACAAAACATAATTATAGGATGAAGATATTAAGATAACCATTAGAACAAAAATATGAACTTTTCTGTCTTTTTTTGAGACCAAGTCCTGCTCTGTCACCGAGGCTGGAGTGCAGTGGTACAATCTTGGCTTACTGCAGCCTTTGCCTCCCGGGTTCAAGCAATTCTCCTGCCTCAGCCTCCCGAGTAGCTGGGATTACAGGCACCCGCTACCATGCCTGGCTAATTTTTGTATTTTTAGTAGAGATGGGGTTTCACCATGCTGCCCAGGCTGGTCTCCAACTCCTGACCTCCAATGATCCACCCGCCTTGGCCTCCCAAAGTGCTGGGATTACAGGTGTGAGCCACCACATCCAGCCAAAAATCACCTTTTTTACAAGGATCAAAACAGTCGTTATGCTGGAGATGACAGACTCACTGTCACCATGCTCCTTTTGTGTATCTACTAGGCACGGTGCTGGGTCCACACTCACAGAAACCTTAGGAACTCGCACCCAGGGGCTCCGGCTGTAGCAGAATCCCAGAATAAAACCTGGTGCTGAAAGAAAGAGTAGGAGACGGGGCCGGGCGCCATGACTCACTCCTGTAATCCCAGCACTTTGGGAGGCTGAGGCGGGCAAATCACGAGGTCAAGAGATAGAGACCACCCTGGCCAACATGGTGAAACCCCGTCTCTACTAAAAATACAAAAATTAGCTGGGCGTGGTGGCTGGCACCTGTAGTCCCAGCTACTCAGGAGGCTGAGGCAGGAGAATCATTTGAACCGAGGAGGCAGAGGTTGCAGTGAGCCAAGATCACGCCACTGCACTTCAGCCTGCTGACAGAGCGAGACATTGTCTCAAAAAAAAAAAAAAAAAAAAAGCAGGAGACTGGACTCTGGGAGGGCCTCCTGGTGAGAGGGGAGCACAGAGGGGAGAGATGGAGGCAGGAGCATGGGCTTCTGGTGGCCCCAGCAGACCCTGTGGCAGCGTGGCCAGCGTCCTCTGCAAGGAGGAATCTTGGCCAGGATGATGCTGCAGCAAGCCTCTTCCTGAGGCCCCCCAGCCAGCCCGGCCAGGGTCCCAGCGTCCAGTGACCCCTGTTCCCAGTGACCCCTGTTCCGCAGCAGCAGCTGGGGCCAGCCCCAGGCTCTCTTCCACTCCCAGCTTCTTAAACAGGAAGTGGAGAGAGTTGTCTGACAAAACACTGGGGCAAACCACATCCTCTCTCTTCACCAAGGGACAGTTTGAGGGAGTGTCAGCAGAGGGAGCTTTAGAGTAGAGACCCCTAGCCAACCACTGACTGTCACGCACACAGCAGGGCACGCTATGGAGACCCCCAGACAGTCCCTCGGGGAGACCCAGCAGGTCCAGTCTCCTCAGAGATCTGTGGCAGCAGGTCCCCACTCCCAAAAGCCACGTGCCCACGGGTGGTCTCTGGTGCCTGAGACTCCAGTCTCATTTGCATCTTTGCAACTTCGAGTTTAAGTGGGTGCCGCATCTCTGTATGTCCTCCCGAGCATAGGAGCGGCACAGCCTGGGGTGGCAGCTGGCATCAATCCCTCGAATCCCCTGGGAGCCACTGGGGAGACTAAGCAGTCCCCAGCGCCCACTTGTCCCTGAGCTGCCATTCTCAGCCCTGTGGGAGGAGACAGGAAGCCCTGAAGAGAAACCACAGGACCAGGTCAGGAGGGGCGGGGGGGTGGCATGAGCAATCAGGGCAGGGAAGGATGGACAGATGGGGGAATGGAGGGAGGAAGGAATGAATGAAAAGGTGAATGAATGAACAAAGAGAGAGAATGGCCACTCCTCCCTTGCTTTAGTTTACAAAGCACTGGGATCCTCCCAACAGCCTGAAGGACAGAATTTATGGGAAGCAGACCAGGTGGCTGGCAGGGAGGGGAGGCTTGCCCTGGATTTCGTGGGCCCAATGGGAGGCAGGGGGCAGGAAGGGGCATCCTGTGTGTGTCCTCTCTGCAGCGGCAGCAGCACCTTCCTGGAAGAGGGTCAGGAAACACCCACTGTGGCCCCTCTCCATCACACCCTCATCCAGGACACCAAGTATCAGTCACTCAGCTCACGAGACCCAGGCCCTGACTCGGAGAGAGGATGTGAGGGGTGGGGCACGGGGCTCCCCAGGACTGAGAGACCCGAGACGTGGCCCCGGGCTGGGTGTTGGGGCAGACTGGCTATGGCAGCATCGTGTACCCCAGCAGGCCAGTACCCACGCAGGGAGCCTCCCAACCCCTTCACCTATGACCCTGCGAGAAGACCCTAGCCTTGGAGAATTGGCCTCACTGAAGGGGCCTGCACCGGCCAGCAGGGTCAGGTGGGGCCAGACAGGTTCCCACCTGGGATATGCAAATGGGCCTCCTGAATCTTGGAGCCAGGTATGGATTCACACACCACCATTGTCCCCAAGTCCCCATCTGCCCCACGGGCACAGCCTGCCACCTGTTCTGTGCAAGGGCCCTGAGGCTGCCTCCTTGAGCCCAAGCCCTGCAGGTGCTGAAGCCCACACCACACACACACGGCTCCTGCTTCCTGGGCCAGTGCACGTGCACACACACACGCACACACACACACCCATACACATAGCCACACACAATCACACACATTCACACACACCCACACCCCCCATACTCACACTCACACTCACCCACAAACACCCACACATACACTCACACACAATCACACACATTTACACACACCCACACACTCACACTCACACATTCACAGTCACACACACCCTCACACACCGAAACACAATCACACACATTCACACCCACCCACACTCCCCACACACTCACACTCACATATACTCTCACACACCTCCACAAACTCACACATACACACACCCAAACACAATCACACACACACCCCCCACACACTCATACACATATACGCACACACTCACACTCACACATAATCACACACACACGCTCACACACACTCTCTCTCACACACAACGCCTTCTCCAGGAGGGGCTGGCTGCCAAGGGCCACCCAGCTTCCTCCCACATCTCACTCACCGTACAATATTTGAGCAGACCTTGGAGTCGGCGGCAACAGCAGTGTGGGCAAAGGCCTGGGAGCCACAGGGGGCCTGGTGTCGAGAGAGGACCACAGCCAGCACAATGACAGCCAGCGCTAGCCCCAGCCCCAGCAGGACCAGGCCAACCGTGGCTCCGCAGTGGGACCTCTCATTGAGCAGGGCTTTCCCTCCCTCTGCCCCTTGCAGCCTGGGCTGTATATGCCTGCGGATGCAGTGTCCCACACAAGGACACTTCCTCTTGGACACCATCCTGAGCCTCCTGTAGCAGCAGTGTCATTCTGCGCTTCCACATTCTGTCTGTCTTCCCCACCTGCCAGCTAGGAGTTCAGGTGGGCCTTGTTTAAACAGTACCATTGCCTGTGTCCCACCGGACCAGTTTAGTCAGCCCCAATGGTGGCATGTTTTAAAGCTCCCCAGGTGATTATAACTTCCTAGTGTGCAGCTAGGCTGTGGGCCCTGTGCTGGGCTTTTTTTTTTTGAGATGGAGTTTTGCTGTGCCGCCAGGCTGGAATGCCGTGGCATGATCTCAGCTCACTGCAAGTTCGCCTCCCGGGTTCAAGCAATTCCCCTGCCTCAGCCTCCTGAGTAGCTGGGACTACAGGTGTGTGCCACCATGCCTGGCTAATTTTTTGTATTTTTAGTACAGACAGGGTTTCACCATGTTGACCAGGATGGTCTTGATCTCCTGACCTCGTGATCTACCCACCTTGGCCTCCCAAAGTGCTGGGATTACAGGCGTGAGACTCCGCGCCTGGCCCGTGCTGGGTTTTTGTGCATCCCTCGACAGCTTCCAATGTCAGCCTGCTTGCTTTGGCTGAGCAGAGCTTGAAGGCCATTCTGTCTCAGTGCCCTCACTCCCCGCGCCCCACACCCGGAGCCTCAGGGATGGGCTCAGGCTGATGGTCAGCTGGGCGCTTGGAAAGTGTTTGTCTGGGGCCTCAGGGATCTCTTTAGTCCTGGCTTCCCTCGGGCTCCTGAGAGCTAGTGGGGAAGGAGGCAGTCTAGGCTGTTTTGAAGTTTCCTAAACATTTATGGCTGGGCTAACATGAACTCATCCTGGTAACACTGGCTGTTTCAGCTGATCAGAAGCTCAGCATGGCCATTATGCCTAGTTTTGATAAATAAACATGGGAAAGCCATAATTGTTACTAAGTGGGTCTTGATAGGCCAGAGATTTCCAAATGACAGATATGATGGGCTGGAGAGGTCATGGTGGGAGTTCCGGCCATGCCTCTGTCCAGCCCCTGTCTTTGCTATGTGAAACATTTAACATTTAACCAGCACTCCATTGTCCACCAGAACCCTCTATGTGACCAGTTGGACTGACTGGGTGGTGCCCTGGGCATTGCCTGCAAGTGGCCTGTCATTTCAGGCCTGTCTCTATCAAGAGTGAAGAGAGAATGCTAGGATGCAGTTGGGACAGCAGGCGGCATCAAGCAGGGGCCCCTGAAAGATCTACCTCCTCTTTACACCTGCCCCTCTCCCCACCGTTATCATCTGGCAAATGTCCGTTACCTACCTTTGGTCTTTCCCTCCCCATCCTTCCTGCACACCCCAGCCAAATTGATATTTAAAGCATCATTTTGCACAAGTCACCACTCTCCTTAAAACCAACTTTCAGAAGCTTTTCTGCACATAAACCCTCATTTCAGCCAACCTGGTTTACCCACTCTGAGCAAGCCACATGGAGATCAGGCCGCCCCTGCTCACTCCAGCATCACTCCCAGCTCATAATTCTGTGCTGTTCTTGCATTTTGAAATGTGCACTTACTCCTCCTCTCCCTCCCTCTGTTTTTCTAATTTTTGTGTAACATGGAGATGAAGATCCCCCTCTTTCTCCTAAGGATTAACAGATAAACATGGTAAGACCAGGAACTTTTCTTTTTTGGAAGTATGACCAGAGCGCCTCATTCCCTCTGTTCAAATTCTTTCCTTGTTTTATTAGGTTTTTTTTTTTTTTTTTTTTTTTTTTTTGAGACAGAGTCTCACTGTCACCCAGGCTGGAGTGAAGTGGTGCGATCTCGGCTCACTGCAACCTCTGCCTCCCGGGTTCAAGTGATTCTCCTGCCTCAGCCCCCTGAGTAGCTGGGATTACGGGCATGCACCAGCCCACCTGGCTAACTTTTGTATTTTTAGTAGAGATGGGGTTTCACCATGTTCGTCAGGCTGGTCTCGAACTCCTGACCTCCTGATCTGCCTGCCTTGGCCTCCTAAAGTGTTGGGATTATTCTATTTAGATTCTCAAACAGTGTAAAGTTATAAAATATCATTCCTGGCAATATTTTAATCAGCTATCTTTTAATTTAGTTGTTCTTTGTTTTTGTTGTCCTACCTTTTTTTTTCTTTTTTCTTTTTTTTTTTTTTTTTGAGATGGAGTCTTGCTCTGTTGCCCAGACTGGAGTGCAGTGGGGCGATCTTGGCTTACTGCAAGCTCCGCCTCCCAGGTTCATGCCATTCTCCTGCCTCAGCCTCCCGAGTAGCTGGGACTACAGGCACCCACCACTACGCCTGGCTAATTTTTTGTATTTTTAGTAGAGACGGGGTTTCACCGTGTTAGCCAGGATGGTCTCGATCTCCTGACCTCGTGATCCGCCCGCCTCGGCCTCCCAAAGTGCTGGGATTACAGGCCTGAGCCACCGCACCCGGCCTTTTTTTTCTTCTTCTTCTTCTTAGAGTTACAGCTTTGTCTGCACTCCGTAAGTTTTGACATGTGGTGTTTTTTGTTAGAGTATTAAGAATTTCCTTTTGCCCAAGTGTTATTATTTAAAAATATTTCTAAGTGGGCTGGGCGTGGTGACTCACACCTGTAATCCCAGCACTTTGGGAGGCTGAGGTGGGTGGATCACGAGGTGAGGAGTTTAAGAGCAGCCTGGCCAACATGGTGAAACCCCGTCTCTACTAAAAATACAAAAATTAGCTGGGCGCAGTGGTGGGCGCCTGTAATCCCAGCTACTCGGGAGGCTGAGGCAGGAGAATCGCTTGAATCCAGGAGGTGGAGGTTGCAGTGAGCCAAGATTGTGCCACCTGCCCTTCAGCTTGGGTGACAGAGCAAGACTCCGTCTCGGAGAAAACGACAACAACCACAACAACAACAAAAAATAGCCAGGCGTGGTGGCTCACGCCTGTAACCCCAGCACTTTGGGAGGCCTAGGGGGGCAGATCACGAGGTCAGGAGATCGAAACCACCCTGGCTAACATGGTGAAATCCTATCACTACAAAAAACACAAACAATTAGCTGGGCGTGGTGGCAGACCCCTGTAGTCCCAGCTACTCGGGAGGCTGAGGCAGGAGAATGGTGTGAACCTGGGAGGCAGAGTTTGGAGTGAGCCAAGATGGCACCACTGCACTCCAGCCTGGGCAAAAGAGCTAGACTCTGTCTCAAAAAAAAAAAAAAAAAAAATTTCTAAGTGATGAATGCTTAGGGTATTACTGCTTATTTCTTATTGTACTGTGGTGTCAACATTTCGAAGTGTCCATAGGACTTCTTTGGGCCTGAATATATTATCAATTTTTATAAAAGCATTTGTGTAATCTCAAAATGTGTTTTTATTCTACCACTTCTATTTGTTAACTCAATTTTTTCATTATTTTATTCAAATCCATACTTTCATTTACCTTAGAGTTCTTAATCCGGGGTCCAGGCCTGCCTAGGAGTCTTTAGCATGTAGGGGTTTAGGAGTTGCAGACCCCTAGG
>NW_022096231.1:0-43085 GCF_006542625.1 Nomascus leucogenys
TTCTGTGAAACCCTTTCTGTTCTGTGCATTCAACAAATAGAGTTGAAGCTTAATTTTTATTGAGCTTTCTGAAACACTCTTTCTGTAGAACTGCAAGTGACATTCGGAGCGCTAAGAGGCCATAGTGGGAAAGAAATATGTTCAAATAAAAACTACACAGAAGCTATCTGTGAAACTTCTTTCTGTTCTGTGCATTCAACTAACAGAGTTGAACCTTACTTTTGATTGAGCAGTTCTGAAACACTCTTTCTGTAGAAAATGCAAGTGGACTTCGGAGCGCTAAGAGGCCTGTAGCGGAAAAAGGAATATTTCAAATAAAAACTACACGGAAGCATTCTGTGAAACTACTTTCTGTTCTGTGCATTCAACTAACAGAGTTGAAAATTACTTTTGATTGAGCAGTTCTGAAACACTCTTTCTGTAGAAAATGCAAGTGGAACATTCGAGGACTAAGAGGCCTATAGTGGAAAAAGGAATATGTTCAAATAAAAACTACACAGAAAGCATATGTGAAACTTCTTTCTGTTCTGTGCATTCAACTAACAGAGTTGAACATTACTTTTGATTGAGCAGTTTGAAACACTCTTTCTGTAGGAAATGGAAGTGGACATTCGGAGCACTAAGAGGCCTATAGCGGAAAAAGGAATATCTTCAAATAAAAACTACACAGAAGCATTCTGTGAAACTTCTTTCTGTTCTGTGCATTCAACTAACAGAGTTGAACCTTACTTTTGATTGAGCAGTTCTGAAACACTCTTTCTGTAGAAATGCAAGTGGACCTTCGGAGCCTAAGAGGCCTATAGGAAAAAGGAATATCTTCAAATAAAAACTACACAGAAGCATCTGTGAAACTTCTTTCTGTTCTGTGCATTCAACTAACAGAGTTGAACCTTACTTTTGATGAGCAGTTCTGAAACATCTTTCTTTAGAAAATGCAAGTGGACATTCAGGCGCTAAGAGGCCTATAGTGGAAAAAGGAATATCTTCAAATAAAATACACAGAAGCATCTGTGAAACTTCTTTCTGTGCATTCAACTAACAGAGTTGAACCTTACTTTGATTGAGCAGTTCTGAAACACTCTTTCTGTAGAAAATGCAAGTGGACATTGAGGGGCTAAGAGGCCTATAGTGGAAAAAGAAACTTCAATAAAAACTACACAGAAGCAATCTGTGAAACTTCTTACTGTTCTGTGCATTCAACTAACAGAGTTGAACCTTAGTTTTGATTGAGCAGTTATGAAACACTCTTTCTGTAGAAAATGCAAGTGGACATTCGGAGCGCTAAGAGGCCTACAGTGGAAAAAGGAATATCTTCAAATAAAAACTACACAGAAGCAATCTGTGAAACTTCTTTCTGTTCTGTGCATTCAACTAACAGAGTTGAACCTTAGTTTTGATTGAGCAGTTTTGAAACACTCTTTCTTTAGAAAATGCAAGTGGACATTCGGAGCGCTAGAGGATAGCGGAAAAAGGAATATCTTCAAATAAAAACTACACAGAAGCATCTGTGAAACTTCTTTCTGTTCTGTGCATTCAACTAACAGAGTTGAACCTTACTTTTGATTGAGCAGTTCTGAAACACTCTTTCTGTAGAAAATGCAAGTGGACATTCAGGGCGCTAAGAGGCCTATAGTGGAAAAAGGAATATCTTCAAATAAAAACTACACAGAAGCAATCTGTGAAACTTCTTTGTCTGTGCATTCAACTAACAGAGTTGAACCTTACTTTTGATTGAGCAGTTCTGAAACACTCTTTCTGTAGAAAATGCAAGTGGATTCGGAGCGCTAAGAGGCCTATAGCGGAAAAAGGAATATCTTCAAATAAAAACTACACAGAAGCATTCTGTGAAACCTTTCTGTTCTGTGCATTCAACTAACAGAGTTGAACTTATTTTTTGAGCAGTTCTGAAACACTCTTTCTGTAGAAAATGCAAGTGGATTCGGAGCGCTAAGAGGCCCATAGTGGAGAAAGGAATATTTCAATAAAAATACACAGAAGCATCTGTGAAACTTCTTTCTGTTCTGTGCATTCAACTAACAGAGTTGAACCTTACTTTTGATTGAGCAGTTCTGAAACACTCTTTCTGTAGAAAATGCAAGTGGACCTTCGGAGCGCTAAGAGGCCTATAGCGGAAAAAGGAATAACTTCAAATAAAAACTACACAGAAGCATTCTGTGAAACTTCTTTCTGTTCTGTGCATTCAACTAACAGAGTTGAACCTTACTTTTGATTGAGCAGTTCTGAAACACTCTTTCTGTAGAAAATGCAAGTGGACATTCGGCGCTAAGAGGCCTATAGTGGAAAAAGGAATAACTTCAAATAAAAACTACACAGAATCATGCTGTGAAACTTCTTTCTGTTCTGTGTATTCAACTAACAGAGTTGAACCTTACTTTTGATTGAGCAGTTCTGAAACACTCTTTCTGTAGAAAATGCAAGTGGACATTCAGGGCTAAGAGGCCTATAGGGAAAAAGGAATATCTTCAAATAAAAACTACACAGAAGCATTGTGAAACTTCTTACTGTTCTGTGCATTCAACTAACAGAGTTGAACCTTAGTTATTGAGCAGTTCTGAAACACTCTTTCTGTAGAAAATGCAAGTGGACATTCAGGCGCTAAGAGGCCTATAGTGGAAAAAGGAATACTCAAATAAAAACACTCAGAAGCATTCTGTGAAACTTCTTTCTGTTCTGTGCATTCAACTAACAGAGTTGAAACTTACTTTTGATTGAGCAGTTCTGAAACACTCTTTCTGTAGAAAATGCAAGTGGACATTCTGTGCGCTAAGAGGCCTATGGTGGAAAAAGGAATACCTTCAAATAAAAACTACACAGAAGCAATCTGTGAAACTTCTTACTGTTCTGTGCATTCAACTAACAGAGTTGAACCTTAGTTTTGATTGAGCAGTTCTGAAACACTCTTTCTGTAGAAAATGCAAGGGACATTCAGGCCTAAGAGGCCTATGGTGGAAAAAGGAATATCTTCAAATAAAAACTACACAGAAGCATCCGTGAAACTTCTGACTGTTCTGTGCTTTCAACTAACAAGTTGAACCTTAGTTGATGAGCAGTTCTGAAACATCTGTTCTTTAGAAAATGCAAAGTGGACATTTCGGAGCGCTAAGAGGGCCTACGGCGGACAAAGGAATATTTCAAACTAAAAATAAAGAAGCATCTTGTGAACTTCTTTCTGTTCTGTGCATTCAACTAACAGAGTTTGAACCTTACTTTTGGATTGAGCAGTTTCTGAAACAGTCTTTCTGTAGAAAATGCAAGTGGACATTCAGGGCATTAAGAGCCTATAGAGGAAAAGGAATATCTTCAAATAAAAACTACACAGAAGCAATCTGTGAAACTTCTTACTGTTCTGTGCATTCAACTAACAGAGTTGAAGCTTACTTTTGATTGAGCAGTTCTGAAACACTCTTTCTGTAGGAAACGCGAGTGGACCATCGGAGCACTAAGAGGCCTATAGCGGAAAAAGGAATATCTTCAAATAAAAACTACACAGAAGCAATCTGTGAAACTACTTTCTGTTCTGTGCATTCAACTAACAGAGTTGAACCTTACTTTTGATGGAGCAGTTCTGAAACACTCTTTCTTTAGAAAATGCAAGTGGACATTCGGAGCGCTAAGAGGCCTATAGAGGAAAAAGGAATATCTTCAAATAAAAGATACACAGAAGCATTCTGTGAAACTCCTTTCTGATCTGTGAATTCAACTAAGAGAGTTAAACCATACCTTTGATTGAGCAGTTCTGAAAAACTCTTTCTGTAGAAAATGCAAGTGGACATTGAGGAGGCTAAGAGGCCTATAGTGGAAAAAGGAACAACTTCCAATAAAAACTACACAGAAGCAATCTGTGAAACTTCTTACTGTTCTGTGCATTCAACTAACAGAGTTGAACCTTAGTTTTCATTGAGCAGTTTTGAAACACTCTTTCTGTAGAAAATGGAGGTGGACTTTCGGAGCGCTAATAGGCCTACAGTGGAGAAAGGATTATGTTCAAATAAAAACTACACAGAAGAAATCTGTGAAACTTCTTACTGTTCTGTGCATTAAACTAACAAAGTTGAACCTTAGTTTTGGTTGAGCAGTTTTGAAACACTCTTTCTGTAGAAAATGCAAGTGGACCTGCGGAGCGCTAATAGGCCTATAGCGGAAAAAGGAACATCTTCAAATAAAAACTACACAGAAGCAATCTGTGAAACTTCTCTCTGTTCTGTGCATTCAACTAACAGAGTTGAACCTTACTTTTGATTGAGTAGTTCTGAAACACTGTTTCTTTAGAAAATGCAAGTGGACATTCGGAGCACTAAGAGGCCTATAGCGGACAAAGGAATATCTTCAAATAAAAACTACACAGAAGCATTCTGTGAAACTTCTTTCTGTTCTGTGCATTCAACTAAGAGAGTTGAACCTTACTTTTGATTGAGCAGTTCTGAAACACTCTTTCTGTAGAAAATGCAAGTGGACATTCAGGGCGCTAAGTGGCCTATAGTGGAAAAAGGAATCTCTTAAACAAAAACTACAGAGAAGCAATCTGTGAAACTTCTTACTGATCTGTGCATTCACCTAACAGAGTTGATACTTACTTTTGATTGAGCAGTTCTGAAACACTCTTTCTGTAGAAAATGCAAGTGGACATTCAGGGCGCTATGAGGCCTATAGTGGAAAAAGGAATATGTTCAAATAAAAACTACATAAAAGCTATCTGTGAAACTTATTTCTGGTCTGTGCATTCAACTAACGGAGTTGAACCTTACTTTTGATTGAGCAGTTCTGAAACACTCTTTCTTTAGAAAATGCAACTGGACATTCGGAGCGCTAAGAGGCCTATAGCGGACAAAAGAATATCTTCAAATAAAAACTATACAGAAGCAATCTGTGAAACTTCTTACTGGTCTGTGCATTCAACTAACAGAGTTGAACCTTAGTTTTGATTGAGCAGTTCTGAAACACTCTTTGTGTAGAATATGCAAGTGGACCTTCGGAGCGCTAAGAGGCCTATAGCGGAAAAAGGAATATCTTCAAATAAAAACTACACAGAAGCATTCTGTGAAACCTCTTTCTGTTCTGTGCATTCAACTAACAGAGTTGAAAATTACTTTTAATTGAGCAGTTCTGAAACACTCTTTCTGTAGAAAATGCAAGTGAACATTCAGAGGGCTATGAGGCATATAGTGGAAAAAGAAATATGTTCAAATAAAAACTACACAAAAGCAATATGAGAAACTTCTTTCTGTTCTGTGCATTCAACTAACAGAGTTGAACATTACTTTTGATTGAGCAGTTTTGAAACACTCTTTCTGTAGGAAATGGAAGTGGACATTCGGAGCACTAAGAGGCCTATAGCGGAAAAAGGAATATCTTCAAATAAAAACTACACAGAAGCATTCTGTGAAACTTCTTTCTGTTCTGTGCATTCAACTAACAGAGTTGAAGCTTACTTTGGATTGAGAATTTCTGAAAGACTCTTTCTGTAGAAACTGCAAGTTGACATTCGGAGTGCTAAGAGTCCTATAGCCGAAAAAGGAATATCTACAAATAAAAACTACCCAGAAGCATTCTGTGAAACCTCTTTCTGTTCTGTGCATTCAACAAATAGAGTTGAAGCTTAATTTTTATTGAGTATTTCTGAAACACTCTTTCTGTAGAAACTGCAAGTTGACATTCGGAGCGCTAAGAGGGCTATAGTGGAAAAAGGAATATCTTTAATTAAAAACAACACAGAAGCAATCTGTGAAACTTCTTTCTGTTCTGTGCATTCAACTAACAGATTTGAACCTTACTTTTGATTGAGCAGTTCTGAAACACACTTTCGGTAGAAAATGCAAGGGGACATTCGGAGTGCGAAGAGGCCTATAGTGGAAATAGGAATATCTTCAAATAAAAACTACACAGAAGCATTCTGTGAAACTTCTTTCTGTTTTGTGCATTCAACTAACAGAGTTGAACCTTACTTTTGATTGAGCAGTTCTGAAACACTCTTTCTGTAGAAAATGCCAGTGGACCTTCGGAGCGCTAAGAGGGCTATAGTGGAAAAAGGAATAACTTCAAATAAAAACTACACAGAAGCATTCTGTGAAACTTCTTTCTGTTCTGTGTATTCAACTAACAGAGTTGAACCTTACTTTTGATTGAGGAGCTCTGAAACACTCTTTCTGTAGAAAATGCAAGTGGACATTCAGGGCTCTAAGAGGCCTATGGGGGAAAAAGGAATATCTTCAAATAAAAACTACACAGAAGCAATCTGTGAAACTTCTTACTGTTCTGTGCTTTCAACTAACAGAGTTGAACCTTAGTATCCAATGAGCAGTTCTGAAACACTCTTTCTGTAGAAAATGCAAGTGGACATTCAAGGCGCTAAGAGGCCGATGGTGGAAAAAGATATATTTTCAAATATAAACTACACAGAAGCAATCTGTGAAACTTCTTACTGTTCTGTGCATTCAACTAACAGAGTTGAACCTTAGTTTTGATTGAGCAGTTCTGAAGCACTCATTCTGTAGAAAATGCAAGGGGACATTCATGGCCCTAAGAGGCCTATGGTGGAAAAAGGAATATCTTCAAATAAAAACTAGACAGAAGCAATCCGTGAAACTTCTGACTGTTCTGTGCTTTCAACTAACAGAGTTGAACCTTAGTTTTGATTGAGCAGTTCTGAAACACTCTTTCTTTAGAAAATGCAAGTGGACATTCGGAGCGCTAAGAGGCCTATAGCGGACAAAGGAATATCTTCAAATAAAAACTACACAGAAGCATCTTGTGAAACTTCTTTCTGTTCTGTGCATTCAACTAACAGAGTTGAACCTTACTTTTGATTGAGCAGTTCTGAAACAGTCTTTCTGTAGAAAATGCAAGTGGACATTCAGGGCGTTAAGAGGCCTATAGAGGAAAAGGGAATATCTTCAAATAAAAACTACACAGAAGCAATCTGTGAAACTTCTAACTGTTCTGTGCATTCAACTAACAGAGTTGAACCTTACTTTTGATTGAGCAGTTCTGAAACACTCTTTCTGTAGGAAATGCAAGTGGACATTCGGAGCACTAAGAGGCCTATAGCGGAAAAAGGAGTATCTTCAAATAAAAACTACACAGAAGCAATCTGTGAAACTTCTTTCTGTTCTGTGCATTCAACTAACAGAGTTGAACCTTACTTTTGATGGAACAGTTCTGAAACACTCTTTCTTTAGAAAATGCAAGTGGACATTCATGGCGCTAAGAGGCCTATAGAGGAAAAAGGAATATCTTCAAATAAAAGATACACAGAAGCATTCTGTGAAACTTCTTTCTGATCTGCGAATTCAACTAAGAGAGTTAAACCATACCTTTGATTGAGCAGTTCTGAACATCTCTTTCTGTAGAAAATGCAAGTGGACATTGAGGAGGCTAAGAGGCCTATAGTGGAAAAAGAAACAACTTCCAATAAAAACTACACAGAAGCAATCTGTGAAACTTCTTACTGTTCTGTGCATTCAACTAACAGAGTTGAACCTTAGTTTTGATTGAGCAGTTTTGAAACACTCTTTCTGTAGAAAATGGAGGTGGACTTTCGGAGCGCTAATAGGCCTACAGTGGAAAAAGGATTATGTTCAAATAAAAACTACACAGAAGAAATCTGTGAAACTTCTTACTGTTCTGTGCATTAAACTAACAAAGTTGAACCTTAGTTTTGGTTGAGCAGTTTTGAAACACTCTTTCTGTAGAAAATGCAAGTGGACATTCGGAGCGCTAAGAGGCCTATAGCGGACAAAGGAATATCTTCAAATAAAAACTACACAGAAGCATTCTGTGAAACTTCTTTCTGTTCTGTGCATTCAACTAAGAGAGTTGAACCTTACTTTTGATTGAGCCGTTCTGAAAGAGTCTTTCTGTAGAAAATGCAAGTGGACATTCAGGGCGCTAAGTGGCCTATAGTGGAAAAAGGAATATCTTCAAATAAAAACTACACAGAAGCAATCTGTGAAACTTCTTACTGATCTGTGCATTCACCTAACAGAGTTGAAACTTACTTTTGATTGAGCAGTTCTGAAACACTCTTTCTGTAGTAAATGCAAGTGGACATTCAGGGCGCTAAGAGGCCTATAGCGGAAAAAGGAATATCTTCAAATAAAAACTACACAGAAGCATTCTGTGAAACCTCTTTCTGTTCTGTGCATTCAACAAATAGAGTTGAAGCTTAATTTTTATTGAGCCTTTCTGAAACACTCTTTCTGTAGAAACTGCAAGTTGACATTCGGAGCGCTAAGAGGCCCATAGTGGAAAAAGGAATATGTTCAAGTAAAAATTACACAGAAGCTATCTGTGAAGCTTCTTTCTGTTCTGTGCATTCAACTAACAGAGTTGAACCTTACTTTTGTTTGAGCAGTTCTGAAATACTCTTTCAGTAGAAAATGCAAATGGACTTTCGGAGCGCTAAGAGGCCTGTAGCGGAAAAAGGAATATCTTCAAATAAAAACTACACGGAAGCATTCTGTGAAACTTCTTTCTGTTCTGTGCATTCAACTAACAGAGTTGAAAATTACTTTTGATTGAGCAGTTCTGAAACACTCTTTCTGTAGAAAATGCAAGTGAACATTCAGAGGGCTATGAGGCCTATAGTGGAAAAAGTAATATGTTCAAATAAAAACTACACAAAAGCAATATGTGAAACTTCTTTCTGTTCTGTGCATTCAACTAACAGAGTTGAACATTACTTTTGATTGAGCAGTTTTGAAACACTCTTTCTGTAGGAAATGGAAGTGGACATTCGGAGCACTAAGAGGCCTATAGCAGAAAAAGGAATATCTTCAAATAAAAACTACACAGAAGCATTCTGTGAAACTTCTTTCTGTTCTGTGCATTCAACTAACAGAGTTGAAGCTTACTTTGGATTGAGCATTTCTGAAAGACTCTTTCTGTAGAAACTGCAAGTTGACATTCGGAGTCCTAAGAGTCCTATAGCCGAAAAAGGAATATCTACAAATAAAAACTACCCAGAAGCATTCTGTGAAACCTCTTTCTGTTCTGTGCATTCAACAAATAGAGTTGAAGCTTAATTTTTATTGAGTATTTCTGAAACACTCTTTCTGTAGAAACTGCAAGTTGACATTCGGAGCGCTAAGAGGGCTATAGTGAAAAAAGGAATATCTTTAATTAAAAAAAACACAGAAGCAATCTGTGAAACTTCTTTCTGTTCTGTGCATTCAACTAACAGATTTGAACCTTACTTTTGATTGAGCAGTTCTGAAACACACTTTCGGTAGAAAATGCAAGTGGACATTCGGAGTGCGAAGAGGCCTATAGTGGAAATAGGAATATCTTCAAATAAAAACTACACAGAAGCATTCTGTGAAACTTCTTTCTGTTTTGTGCATTCAACTAACAGAGTTGAACCTTACTTTTGATTGAGCAGTTCTGAAACACTCTTTCTGTAGAAAATGCCAGTGGACCTTCGGAGCGCTAAGAGGCCTATAGTGGAAAAAGGAATAACTTCAAATAAAAACTACACAGAAGCATTCTGTGAAACTTCTTTCTGTTCTGTGTATTCAACTAACAGAGTTGAACCTTACTTTTGATTGAGCAGCTCTGAAACACTCTTTCTGTAGAAAATGCAAGTGGACATTCAGGGCTCTAAGAGGCCTATGGTGGAAAAAGGAATATCTTCAAATAAAAACTACACAGAAGCAATCTGTGAAACTTCTTACTGTTCTGTGCTTTCAACTAACAGAGTTGAACCTTAGTATCGAATGAGCAGTTCTGAAACACTCTTTCTGTAGAAAATGCAAGTGGACATTCATGGCGCTAAGTGGCCTATAGTGGAAAAAGTAATATCTTCAAATAAAAACTACTCAGACGCATTCTGTGAAACTTCTTTCTGTTCTGTGCATTCAACTAACAGAGTTGAAACTTACTTTTGATTGAGCAGTTCTGAAACACTCTTTCTGTAGAAAATGCAAGTGGACATTCAAGGCGCTAAGAGGCCTATGGTGGAAAAAGGTATATTTTCAAATATAAACTACACAGAAGCAATCTGTGAAACTCCTTACTGTTCTGTGCATTCAACTAACAGAGTTGAACCTTAGTTTTGATTGAGCAGTTCTGAAACACTCATTCTGTAGAAAATGCAAGGGGACATTCATGGCCCTAAGAGGCCTATGGTGGAAAAAGGAATATCTTCAAATAAAAACTAGACAGAAGCAATCCGTGAAACTTCTGACTGTTCTGTGCTTTCAACTAACAGAGTTGAACCTTAGTTTTGATTGAGCAGTTCTGAAACACTCTTTCTTTAGAAAATGCAAGTGGACATTCGGAGCGCTAAGAGGCCTACGGCGGACAAAGGAATATCTTCAAATAAAAACTACACAGAAGCATCTTGTGAAACTTCTTTCTGTTCTGTGCATTCAACTAACAGAGTTGAACCTTACTTTTGTTTGAGCAGTTCTGAAACAGTCTTTCTGTAGAAAATGCAAGTGGACATTCAGGGCGTTAAGAGGCCTATAGAGGAAAAGGGAATATCTTCAAATAAAAACTACACAGAAGCAATCTGTGAAACTTCTTACTGTTCTGTGCATTCAACTAACAGAGTTGAACCTTACTTTTGATTGAGCAGTTCTGAAACACTCTTTCTGTAGGAAATGCAAGTGGACCTTCGGAGCACTAAGAGGCCTATAGCGGAAAAAGGAGTATCTTCAAATAAAAACTACACAGAAGCAATCTGTGAAACTTCTTTCTGTTCTGTGCATTCAACTAACAGAGTTGAACCTTACTTTTGATGGAGCAGTTCTGAAACAGTCTTTCTTTAGAAAATGCAAGTGGACATTCATGGCGCTAAGAGGCCTATAGAGGAAAAAGGAATATCTTCAAATAAAAGATACACAGAAGCATTCTGTGAAACTTCTTTCTGATCTGCGAATTCAACTAAGAGAGTTAAACCATACCTTTGATTGAGCAGTTCTGAACATCTCTTTCTGTAGAAAATGCAAGTGGACATTGAGGAGGCTAAGAGGCCTATAGTGGAAAAAGAAACAACTTCCAATAAAAACTACACAGAAGCAATCTGTGAAACTTCTTACTGTTCTGTGCATTCAACTAACAGAGTTGAACCTTAGTTTTCATTGAGCAGTTTTGAAACACTCTTTCTGTAGTAAATGGAGGTGGACTTTCGGAGCGCTAATAGGCCTACAGTGGAAAAAGGATTATGTTCAAATAAAAACTACACAGAAGAAATCTGTGAAACTTCTTACTGTTCTGTGCATTAAACTAACAAAGTTGAACCTTAGTTTTGGTTGAGCAGTTTTGAAACACTCTTTCTTTAGAAAATGCAAGTGGACATTCGGAGCGCTAGGAGGCCGATAGCGGACAAAGGAATATCTTCAAATAAAAACTACACAGAAGCATTCTGTGAAACTTCTTTCTGTTCTGTGCATTCAACTAAGAGAGTTGAACCTTACTTTTGATTGAGCAGTTCTGAAAGAGTCTTTCTGTAGAAAATGCAAGTGGACATTCAGGGCGCTAAGTGGCCTATAGTGGAAAAAGGAATATCTTCAAATAAAAACTACACAGAAGCAATCTGTGAAACTTCTTACTGATCTGTGCATTCACCTAACAGAGTTGAAACTTACATTTGATTGAGCAGTTCTGAAACACTCTTTCTGTAGAAAATGCAAGTGGACATTCAGGGCGCTAAGAGGCCTATAGTGGAAAAAGGAATATGTTCAAATAAAAACTACATAAAAGCTATCTGTGAAACTTATTTCTGGTCTGTGCATTCAACTAACGGAGTTGAAGCTTACTTTTGATTGAGCAGTTCTGAAACACTCTTTCTTTAGGAAATGCAACTGGACATTCGGAGCGCTAAGAGGCCTATAGCGGACAAAGGAATATCTTCAAATAAAAACTACACAGAAGCAATCTGTGAAACTTCTTACTGTTCTGTGCATTCAACTAACAGAGTTGAACCTTAGTTTTGATTGAGCAGTTCTGAAACACTCTTTCTGTAGAAAATGCAAGTGGACCTTCGGAGCGCTAAGAGGCCTATAGCGGAAAAAGGAATATCTTCAAATAAAAACTACACAGAAGCATTCTGTGAAACCCCTTTCTGTTCTGTGCATTCAACAAATAGAGTTGAAGCTTAATTTTTATTGAGCCTTTCTGAAACACTCTTTCTGTAGTAACTGCAAGTTGACATTCGGAGCGCTAAGAGGCCCATAGTGGAGAAAGGAATATGTTCAAGTAAAAATTACACAGAAGCTATCTGTGAAGCTTCTTTCTGTTCTGTGCATTCAACTAACAGAGTTGAACCTTACTTTTGTTTGAGCAGTTCTGAAACACTCTTTCTGTAGAAAATGCAAGTGGACCTTCGGAGCGCTAAGAGGCCTGTAGCGGAAAAAGGAATAACTTCAAATAAAAACTACACGGAAGCATTCTGTGAAACTACTTTCTGTTCTGTGCATTCAACTAACAGAGTTGAAAATTACTTTTGATTGAGCAGTTCTGAAACACTCTTTCTGTAGAAAATGCAAGTGGACCTTCGGAGCGCTAAGAGGCCTATAGCGGAAAAAGGAATATCTTCAAATAAAAACTACACAGAAGCATTCTGTGAAACTTCTTTCTGTTCTGTGCATTCAACTAACAGAGTTGAACCTTACTTTTGATGGAGCAGTTCTGAAACAGTCTTTCTTTAGAAAATGCAAGTGGACATTCATGGCGCTAAGAGGCCTATAGAGGAAAAAGGAATATCTTCAAATAAAAGATACACAGAAGCATTCTGTGAAACTTCTTTCTGATCTGCGAATTCAACTAAGAGAGTTAAACCATACCTTTGATTGAGCAGTTCTGAACATCTCTTTCTGTAGAAAATGCAAGTGGACATTGAGGAGGCTAAGAGGCCTATAGTGGAAAAAGAAACAACTTCCAATAAAAACTACACAGAAGCAATCTGTGAAACTTCTTACTGTTCTGTGCATTCAACTAACAGAGTTGAACCTTAGTTTTCATTGAGCAGTTTTGAAACACTCTTTCTGTAGTAAATGGAGGTGGACTTTCGGAGCGCTAATAGGCCTACAGTGGAAAAAGGATTATGTTCAAATAAAAACTACACAGAAGAAATCTGTGAAACTTCTTACTGTTCTGTGCATTAAACTAACAAAGTTGAACCTTAGTTTTGGTTGAGCAGTTTTGAAACACTCTTTCTGTAGAAAATGCAAGTGGACATTCGGAGCGCTAGGAGGACTATAGCGGACAAAGGAATATCTTCAAATAAAAACTACACAGAAGCATTCTGTGAAACTTCTTTCTGTTCTGTGCATTCAACTAAGAGAGTTGAACCTTACTTTTGATTGAGCAGTTCTGAAAGAGTCTTTCTGTAGAAAATGCAAGTGGACATTCAGGGCGCTAAGTGGCCTATAGTGGAAAAAGGAATATCTTCAAATAAAAACTACACAGAAGCAATCTGTGAAACTTCTTACTGGTCTGTGCATTCAACTAACAGAGTTGAACCTTAGTTTTGATTGAGCAGTTCTGAAACACTCTTTCTGTAGAAAATGCAAGTGGACCTTCGGAGCGCTAAGAGGCCTATAGCGGAAAAAGGAATATCTTCAAATAAAAACTACACAGAAGCATTCTGTGAAACCCCTTTCTGTTCTGTGCATTCAACAAATAGAGTTGAAGCTTAATTTTTATTGAGCCTTTCTGAAACACTCTTTCTGTAGTAACTGCAAGTTGACATTCGGAGCGCTAAGAGGCCCATAGTGGAGAAAGAAATATGTTCAAGTAAAAATTACACAGAAGCTATCTGTGAAGCTTCTTTCTGTTCTGTGCATTCAACTAACAGAGTTGAACCTTACTTTTGTTTGAGCAGTTCTGAAACACTCTTTCTGTAGAAAATGCAAGTGGACCTTCGGAGCGCTAAGAGGCCTGTAGCGGAAAAAGGAATAACTTCAAATAAAAACTACACGGAAGCATTCTGTGAAACTACTTTCTGTTCTGTGCATTCAACTAACAGAGTTGAAAATTACTTTTGATTGAGCAGTTCTGAAACACTCTTTCTGTAGAAAATGCAAGTGAACATTCAGAGGACTATGAGGCCTATAGTGGAAAAAGTAATATGTTCAAATAAAAACTACACAAAAGCAATATGTGAAACTTCTTTCTGTTCTGTGCATTCAACTAACAGAGTTGAACATTACTTTTGATTGAGCAGTTTTGAAACACTCTTTCTGTAGGAAATGGAAGTCGACATTCGGAGCACTAAGAGGCCTATAGCGGAAAAAGGAATATCTGCAAATAAAAACTACACAGAAGCATTCTGTGAAACTTCTTTCTGTTCTGTGCATTCAACTAACAGAGTTGAAGCTTACTTTGGATTGAGCATTTCTGAAAGACTCTTTCTGTAGAAACTGCAAGTTGACTTTCGGAGTGCTAGGAATCCTTTAGAAGAAAAAGGAATATCTACAAATAAAAACTACCCAGAAGCATTCTGTGAAACCTCTTTCTGTTCTGTGAATTCAACTAACAGAGTTGAACCTTAGTTTTGACTGAGCAGTTCTGAAAAACTCTTTCTGTAGATAATGCAAGTGGAAATTCAGGGCGCTAAGAGGCCTATAGCGGAAAAATGAATATGTTCAAATAAAAACTACAGAGAAGCAATCTGTGAAACTTCTTTCTTTTCTGTGCATTCAACTAACATAGTTGAACCTTACATTTGATTGAGAAGTTCTGAAACACTCTTTCTGTAGAAAATGCAAGTGGACATTCAGGGCGCTATGAGGCCTATGGTGGAAAAAGGAATATCTTCAAATAAAAACTACAGAGAAGCAATCGGTGAAACTCCTTACTGTTCTGTGCTTTCAACTAACAGAGTTGAACCTTAGTTTTGACTGAGCAGTTCTGAAACACTCTTTCTGTAGAAAATGCAACTGGACATTCATGGCGCTAAGAGGCCTATAGCAGAAAAATGAATATGTTCAAATAAAAACTAAACTGAAGCAATCTGTGAAACTTCTTTCTGTTCTGTGCATTCAACTAACAGAGTTGAACCTTAGTTTTGATTGAGCAGTTCTGACATACTCTTTCTGTAGAAAATGCCAGTGGACATTCAGGGCGCTAAGAGGACTATAGTGGAAAAAGGAATATGCTCAAATAAAAACTACACAGAAGCTATCTGTGAAACTTCTTTCTGTTCTGTGCATTCAACTAACAGAGTTGAACCTTACTTTTGATTGAGCAGTTCTGAAACACTCTTTCTGTAGAAAATGCAAGTGGACATTCGGAGTGCGAATAGGCCTATAGCGGAAATAGGAATATCTTCAAATAAAAACTACACAGAAGCATTCTGTGAGACTTCTTTACGTTCTGTGCATTCAACTAACAGTGTTGAACCTTACTTTTGATTGAGCAGTTCTGAAAAACTCGTTCAGTAGAAAATGCAAGTGAACATTCAGGGAGCTAAGAGGCCTATAGTGGAAAAAGAATATGTTCAAATAAAACTACACAGAAGCAATCTGTTAAACTTCTTTCTGTTCTGTGCATTCAACTGACAGAGTTGAACCTTAGTTTTGATTGAGCAGTTCTGAAACATTCTTTCTGTACAAAATGCAAGTGGACCTTTTGTGCGCTAAGAGGCCTGTAGCGGAAAAAGGAATATCTTCAAACAAAACTTTACAGAAGCAATCTGTGAAACTTCTTACTGTTCTGTGCTTTCAAATAACAGACTTGAACCTTACTTTTGATTGAGCAGTTCTGAAACACACTTTCTGTAGAAAATGCAAGTGGACATTCAGGGCGCTAAGAGGCCTGTGGTGGAAAAAGAATTATCTTCAAATAAAAACAACACAGAAGCAATCTGTTAAACTTCTTACTGTTCTGTGCTTTCAAATAACAGAGTTGAAACTTAGTTTTGATTGAGGAGTTCTGAATCTCTCTTTCTGTAGAAAATGCAAGTGGATATTCATGGCGCTAAGAGGCCTATAGTGGAAAAAGGAATATCTTCAAATAAAAACTACACAGAATCAATCTGTGCAACTTCTTTTCTTCTGTGCTTTCAACTAACAGAGTTCAACCTTACTTTTGATTGAACAGTTCTGAAACACTCTTTCTGTAGAAAATGCTATTGGACATTCAGAGCGCTAAGAAGCCTATAGCGGAAAAAAAAACATCTTCAAATATAAACTACAGAGAAGCATTCTGTGGAACTACATTCTGTTCTGTGCATTCAACTAACAGATTTGAACCTTACATTTGATTGACAGTTCTGAAGCAACCTTTCTGTAGAAAATGCAAGTGGACATTCAGGGCGCTTAGAGGCCTGTAGTGGAAAAAGAAATATCTTCAAATAAAAACTACACGGAAGCAATCTGTGAAACTTATTTCTGTTCTGTGCATTCAACTAACAGAGTTGAACCTCAATTTTGAATGAGCAGTTCTGGAATACTCTTTCTGTAGAAAATGCAACTGGACATTCAGGGCGCTAAGAGGCCTACGGTGGAAAAAGGAATATCTTCAAATAAAAACTACACAGAAGCAATCTGTGAAACTTCTTGCTGTTCTGTTCTTTCAACTAACAGAGTTGAACCTTACTTTTGATTGAACAGTTCTGAAACACTCTTTCTGTAGAAAATGCCAGTTGATATTCTGGGCTCTAAGAGGCCTATGGTGGAAAAAGGGATATTTTCAAATAAAAACTACACAGAAGCAATCTGTGAAACTTCTTACCGTTCTGTGCATTCAACTGAAAGAGCTGAAACTTAGTTTTCATTGAGCAGTTCTGAAACACTCTTTCTGTAGAAAATGCAAGTGGAAATTCGTGGCACTGGGAGGCCTATAGCGGAAAAATGAATATATTAATATAATAACTACACAGCAGTAATCTGTGAAACTTCTTTCTGTTCTGTGCATTCAACTAAGAGATTTGAACCTTAGTTTTGATTGAATAATTCTGAAACACTCTTTCTGTTGAAAATGAAAGTGGACATTGGGAGCGCTAAGAGGCCTATGGCGGAAAAATGAATATCTTCAAATAAAAACTACACAGAATCATTATGTGAAACTTCTTTCTGTTCTGTGCATTCAACTAACAGAGTTGAACCTTACATTTGATTGAGCAGTTCTGAAACACTCTGTCTGTAGAAAATGCAAGTGGACGTTCAGGGCGCTAAGAGGCCTATGGTGGAAAAATTAATATCTTCATATAAAAACTATACAGAAGCAATCTGTGAAACTTCATACTGTTCTGTTTTCTCAACTAACAGAGTTGAACCTTAGTTTTGATTGAGCAGTTCTGAAACACTCTTTCTGTAGAAAATGCAAGTGGACGTTCATGGCACTAAGAGGCCTATAGTGGAAAAAGGAATATCTTCAAATAAAAACTACACAGAAGCAAACTGTGAAACTTCTTTCTATTCTGTGCATTCAACTAACAGAGTTGAACCTTAGTTTTGATTGAGCAGTTCTGAAACATTCTTTCTGTATAAAATGCAAGTGGACATTCAGGGCACTAAGAGGCCTATAGTGGAAAAAGGAAAATGTTCAAATAAAAACTACACAGAAGCTTTCTGTGAAACTGCTTTCTGTTCTGTGCATTCAACTAACAGAGTTGAACCTTACTTTTGATTGAGCAGTTTTGAAACACCCTTTCTGTGGAAAATGCAAGTGGACATTCGGAGCGCTAAGAGGCCTATAGCAGAAATAGGAATATCTTCAAATAAAAACTACACAGAAGCATTCCGTGAAACTTCTTTCTGTTCTGTGCATTCAACTAACATAGTTGAACCTTACATTTGATTGAGCAGTTCTGAAACACTCTTTCTGTAGAAAATGCAAGTGGACATTCATGGCGCTAAGAGGCCTATAGTGGCAAAAGGAATATCTTCAAATAAAAACAACACAGAAGCAATCTGTGAAACTAATTTCTGCTCTGTGCATTCAACTAACAGAGTTGAGCCTTAGTTTTGACTGAGCAGTTCTGAAACACTCTTTCTGTAGAAAATGCAAGTGGACATTCAGGACCCTAAGGGGCCTATAGAGGAAAAAGGAATATGTTCAAATAATAACTACACAGAAGCAATCTGTGAAACTTATTTCTGTTCTGTGCATTCAACTAACAGAGTTGAACTCTACTTTTGATTGAGCAGGTCTGAAACACTCTTTCTGTAGAAAATGCAAGTGGACATTCAGTGCCCTAAGAGGCCTATGGTGGAAAAAGGAATATCTTCAAATAAAAATTACACAGAAGCAATGTGTGAAACTTCTTACTGTTCTGTGCTTTCAACTAATACAGTTGAACCTTAGTTTTGATTGAGCAGTTCTGAAACACTCTTTCTGTAGAAAATGCAAGTGGACATCCATGGCGCTAAGAGGCCTATAGTTTAAAAAAGAATATCTTCAAATAAAAACTACACAGAAGCAATCTGTGAAACTTCTTTTGTTCTGTGCATTCAATTATCAGAGTTCAACCTTACTTTTGATGGAACAGTTCTGAAACACTCTTTCTGTAGAAAATGCAAGTGGACATACAGAGCGATAAGAGGCCTATATCGGAAAAAGGAATATCTTCAATTAAAAACTACACAGAAGCATTCTGTGGAACTTCTTTCTGTTCTGGGCATTCAACTAACAGAGTTCAACCTTACATTTGATTGAGCAGTTCTGAAACAATCTTTCTGTCGAAAATGCAAGTGGACAATCAGGGCCCTAAGGGGCCTATAGTGGAAAAAGGAATATCTTCAAATAAATACTACACAGAATTAATCTGTGAAACTTCTTTCCGTTCTGTGCATTCAACTAACGGAGTTCAACCTCAATTTTGACTGAGCAGTTCTGCAACACTCTTTCCGTAGAAAACGCAAGTGGACATTCAGGGCGCTAAGAGGCCTATAGTGGAAAAAGGAATATGTTCAAATAAAAACTACACAGAAGCAATCTGTGAAACTTCTTACTGTTCTGTGCTTTCAACTAACAGAGTTGAACCTTAGTTTTGATTGAGCAGTTCTGAAACACTTTCTGTAGAAAACGCAAGTGGACATTCTTGGCGCTAAGAGGCCTATAGTGCAAAGAGGAATACCTTCAAATAAAAACTACACAGAAGCAATCTGTTAAACTTCTATCTGTTCTGTGCATTCAACTAAGAGAGTTGAACCTTAGATTTGACTGTGCAGTTCTGAAACACTCTGTAGAAAATGCAAGTGGACATTTAGTGCGCTAAGAGGCCTATAATGGAAAAAAGAATATGTTCAAATAAAAACTACACAGAAGCAATCTGTGAAACTTATTTCTGTTCTGTGCATTCAACTAACAGATTTGAACCTTACTTTTGATTGAGCAGTTCTGAAACACTCTTTCTGTAGAAAATGCAAGTGGACATTCGGAGCGCTAAGAGGCCTATAGCAGAAATAGGAATATCTTCAAATAAAAACTACACAGAAACATTCTGTGAAACTTGTTTCTGTTCTGTGCAATCAAATAACAGAGTTGAACCTTTCATTTGATTGAGTAGTTCTGAAACACTCCTTCTGTAGAAAATGGAATTGGACATTCAGGGCGCTAAGAGGCCTATGGTGGAAAAAGGAGTATATTCAAATAAAGACTACACAGAAGCTATCTGTGAAACTTCTTTCTGTTGTGTGCATTCCACTAACAGATTTGAACCTTACTTTTGACTGAGCCGTTCTGAAACACTCTTTCTGTAGAAAATGTAAGTGGATATTCAGAGCGCTAAGACGCCTATGGTGGAAAAAGGAATATCTTCATATAGAAACTACACAGAAGCAATCTGTGTAACTTCTTACTGTTCTGTGCTTTCAACTAACAGAGTTGATAATAGTTTTGATTGAGCAGTTCTGAAACACTCTTTCTGTAGAAAATGCAATTGGACATTCATGGCGCTAAGAGGCCTATAGTGGAAAAAGGAATATCTTCAAATATAAACTACACAGAAGCAATCTGTGAAACTTCTTTGTGTTCTGTGCATTCAACTAACAGAGTTGAACTTTAGTTTTTATTGAGCAGTTCTGAAACACACTTTCTATAGAAAATGCAAGTGGAGATCACGGCGCTAAGGGGCGTATAGTGGAAAAAGGAATATATTCAAATAAAAACTACACAGAAGCTATCTGTGAAACTTCTTTCTGTTCTTTGCATTCAATTAAAGGGTTGAACCATACTTTTGATTGAGCAGTTCTGAAACACTCTTTCTGTAGTAAATGTAAGTGGACATTCAGGGCGCTAAGAGGCCCATAGTGGAAAAAGGAATATTTTCAAATAAAAACTACACAGAATCTATATGTGAAACTACTTTCTGTTCTGTGCATTGAACTAACAGAGTTGAACCTTAGTTTTGATTGAGCAGTTCGGAAACACTCTTTCTGTAGAAAATGCTGGTGGACATTCGGAGCGCTAAGAGGCCTATAGCGGAAATAGGAATATCTTCAAATAAAAACTACACAGAAGCATTCTGTGAAACTTATTTCTGTTCTTTGCATTCAAGTAACAGAGTTGTACCTTACATTTGATTGAGCAGTCCTGAAACACTCTTTCTGTAGAAAATGCAAGTGGACATTCAGGGCGCTAAGAGGCCTACGGTGGAAAAAGGAATATATTCAAATAAAAACTAAACAGAAGCTATCTGTGAAACTTCTTTCTGTTCTTTGCATTCAACTAAAAGAGTTGAACCTTACTTTTGAATGAGCAGTTCTGAAACACTCTTTCTGTAGTAAATGTAAGTGGACATTCAGGGCGCTAAGAGGCCTATGGTGGAAAAAGGAATATCTTCAAATAAAAACTACACAGAAGCATTCTGTGAAACTTCTTACTGTTCTGTGCTTTCAACTAACAGAGTTGATATTAGTTTTGATTGAGCAGTTCTGAAACACTCATTCTGTAGAAAATGCAAGTTGATATTTAGGGCGCTAAGAGGCCTATAGTGGAAAAAGGAATATCTTCAAAAAAAACTACACAGAAGCAATCTGTGAAATTTCTTTCTGTTCTGTGCATTCAACTAACAGAGTTGAACCTTAGTTTTTATTGAGCAGTTCTGAAACACTCTTTCTGCAGAAAATGCAAGTGGACCTTCGGAGCGCTAAGAGGCCTATAGCGGAAAAAGTAATACCTTCAAAAAAAAACTACACAGAAGCAATCTCTGAAACTTCTATCTCCTCTGTGCATTCAACTAACAGAGTTGTACTTTAGTTTTGACTGAGCAGTTCTGTAACACTCTTTCTGTAGAAAATGCAAGTGGACCTTCGGAGCGCTAAGAGGCCTATAGCGGAAAAAGTAATATCTTCAAAAAAAAAACTACACAGAAGCTATCTGTGAAACTTTTTTCTGTTCTGTGCATTCAACTAACAGAGTTGAACCTTACTTTTGATTGAGCTGTTCTGAAACACTCTTTCTGTAGAAAATGCAAGTGGACATTCAGGGCGCTAAGAGGCCTATGTTGGAAAAAGGAATATCTTCAAAAAAAAACTACAGAGACGCAATCAGGGAAACTTCTTACTGTTGTGTGCTTTCAACTAACATAGTTGAACCTTAGTTTTGATTGAGAAGTTCTGAAACACTCTTTCTGCAGAAAATGCAAGTGGACATTCATGGCGCTAAGGGTCCTATAGTGGAAAAAGGAATATCTTCAAATAAAAACTACACAGAAGCAATCTGTGAAACTTCAATCTGCTCTGTGCATTTAACTAACAGAGTTGAAACTTAGTTTTGATTGAGCAGTTCTGAAACACTCTTTCTGTAGAAAATGCAAGTGGACATTCAGGGCGCTAAGAGGCCTACAGTGGAAAAAGGAATATGTTCAAATAAAAACTACACAGAATCTATCTGTGAAACTTCTTTCAGTTCTGTGCATTCAACGAACACAGTTGAACCTTACTTTTGATTGAGCAGTTCTGAAACACTCTTTCTGTAGATAATGCAAGTGGACATTCAGGGCGCTAAGAGGCCAATGGTGGAAAAAGAATATCATCTAATAAAAACTACAAAGAAGCAATCGGTGAAACTTCTTACTGTTCTGTACATTCAACTAACATTGTTGAACCTTACTTTTGATAGAGCAGTTCTGAAACACTCTTTCTGTAGAAAATGCAAGTGGACATTCGGAGCGCTAAGAGGCCTGTAGCGGAAATAGGAATATCTTCAAATAAAAACTACACAGAAGCATTCTGTGAAACTTCTTTCTGTTCTGTGCATTCAACTAACAGAGTTGAACCTTACATTTGATTGAGCAGTTCTGAAACACTCTTTCTGTAGAAAATGCAAGTGGACATTCAGGGCGCTAAGAGGCCTATGGTGGAAAATGGAATATATTCAAATAAAAACTACACAGAAGCTATCTGTGAAAATTCATTCTGTTCTGTGCATTCAACTAACAGAGTTGAATCTTCCTTTTGATTGAGCAGTGCTGAAACACTCTCTCTGTAGAAAATGTAAGTGTACATTCAGGGCGCTAAGAGGCCAAGGTTGGAGAAAGGAATATCATCTAATAAAAACTACACAGAAGCAATCTGTGAAACTTCTTTCTGTTCTGTGCATTCAACTAACAGAGTTGAACCTTAGTTTTCATTGAGCAGTTCTGAAACCCTCTTTCTGTAGAAAATGCATGTGGAGATACAGGGCGCTAAGTGGCCTGTAGTGGAAAAAGGAATATGTTCAAATAAAACCTACACAGAAGCTATCTGTGAAACTACTCTCTGTTCTGTGCATTCAACTAAAAGAGTTGAACCTTACTTTTGATTGAGCAGTTCTGAAACACTCTTTCTGTAGAAAATGCAAGTGGACCTTTGGAACGCTAAGAGGCCTATAGCGGAATAAGTAATATCCTCAAATAAAAAATACACAGAAGCATTCTATGAAACTTCTTTCTGTTCTGTGCATTCAACTAACACATTTGAGACTTAGTTTGATTGAGCAGTTCTGAAACACTCTTTCTGTAGAAAATGCAAGTGGACACTCATGGCGCTTAGAGGCCTATAGTGGAAAAAGTAATATCTTCAAATAAAAACTACACAGAAACAATCTGTGAAACTTCTTTCTGTTCTGTGCATTCAACTAACACTGTCGAACCTTAGTTTTGATTGAGCAGTTCTGAAAAACTCTTTCTGTAGAAAATGCAACTGGAGATTCAGGGCGCTAAGAGGCCTATAGTGGAAAAAGGAATATGTTCAAATAAAAACTACACAGAATCTATCTGTGAAACTTCTTTCTGTTCTGTGCATTCAACTAAGAGTGTTGAACCTTACCTTTGACTGAGCAGTTCTGAAACACTCTTTCTGTAGAAAATGCAAGTGGACATTCAGGGCGCTAAGAGACCAATGGTGAAAAAAGGAATATCATCTATAAAAACTACACGGAAGCAATCGGTGAAACTTCTTACTGTTCTGTACTTTCAACTAACATTGTTGAACCTTAGTTTTGATTGAGCAGATCTGAAACACACTTTCTGTAGTAAATGCAAGTGGAAATTCATGGCGCTAAGAAGCCTATGGTGGAAAAAGTAATATGTTCAAATAAAAACTACACAGAAGCTATCTGTGAAACTACTCTCTGTTCTGTGCATTCAACTAACAGAGTTGCACCTTACTTTTGATTGAGCAGTTCTGAAACACTCTTTCTGTAGAAAATGCAAGTGGACCTTCGGAGCGCTGAGAGGCCAAGAGCAGAAAAAGAAATATCTTCAAATAAAAACTACACAGAAGCATTCTGTGAAACTTCTTTCTGTTCTGTGCATTCAACTAACAGAGTTGAACCTTACATTTGATTGAGTAGTTCTGAAACACTCTTTCTGTAGAAAATGCAAGTGTACATTCAGGGCGCTAAGAGGCCTACAGTGGAAAAAGGAATATCTTCAAATAAAAACTAGACAGAAGTAATCTGTGAAACTTCTTTCTGTTCTGTGCATTCAACTAACAGAGTTGAACCTTAGTTTTGATTGAGCAGTTCTGGAACCCTCTTTCTTTAAAAAATGCAAGTGGACATTCAGGGTGCTAAGAGGCCTATAGTGGAAAAAGTAATATGTTCAAATAAAAACTACACAGTAGCAATCTGTGAAACATCTTACTGTTCTGTGCTTTCAACTAACAGAGTTGATATTAGTTTTGATTGAGTAGTTCTGAAACACTCTTTCTGTAGAAAATGGAAGTGGACATTCAGGGCGCTAAGAGGCCTACAGTGGAAAAAGGAATATCTTCAAATAAAAACTAGACAGAAGTAATCTGTGAAACTTCTTTCTGTTCTGTGCATTCAACTAACAGAGTTGAACCTTAGTTTTGATTGAGTAGTTCTGAAACACTCTTTCTGTAGAAAATGCAAATGGAGATTCAGGGCGCTAAGAGGCCTATAGTGGAAAATGGAATATGTTCAAATAAAAACTACACAGAATCTATCTGTGAAACTTCTTTCTGTTCTGTGCATTCAACTAAGAGTGTTGAACCTTACTTTTGACTGAGCAGTTCAGAAACACTCTTTCTGTAGAAAATGGAAGTGGACATTCAGGGTGCCAAGAGGCCTATAGTGGAAAAAGTAATATCTTCAAATAAAAACTACACAGAAACAATCTGTGAAACTTCTTTCTGTTCTGTGCATTCAACTAACACTGTCGAACCTTAGTTTTGATTGAGCAGTTCTGAAACACTCTTTCTGTAGAAAATGCAACTGGAGATTCAGGGCGCTAAGAGGCCTATAGTGGTAAAAGGAATATCTTCAAATAAAAACTACACAGAAGCAATCTGTGAAACTTCTTTCTGTTCTGTGCATTCCACTAACAGAGATGAACGTTAGTTTTGATTGAGCAGTTCGGAAACAATCTTTCTGTAGAAAATGCAAATGGACATTCAGAGCGCTAAGAGGCCTATAGCGGAAATAGGAATATCTTCAAATAAAAACTACACAGAAGCAATCGGTGAAACTTCTTACTGTTCTGTCCTTTCAACTAACAGATTTGAAACTTAGTTTTGATTGAGCAGTTCTGAATCACTCTTTTTGTAGAAAATGCAAGTGCAGATACAGGGCGCTAAGAGGCCTATAGTGGAAAAAGGAATATCTTCAAATATAAACCACACAGAAGCTATCTGTGAAACTTCTCTCTGTTCTGTGCATTCAACTAACAGAGTTGAAACTTCCTTTTGATTGAGCAGTTCTAAAACACTCTTTCTGTAGAAAATGCAAGTGGTCCTTCGGAGCGCTAAGAGGCCTATAGCGGAAAAAGTAATATCCTCAAATAAAAACTACACAGAAGCATTCTGTGAAACTTCTTTCTGTTCTGTGCATTCAACTAACAGAGTTGAACCTTACGTTTGATTGAGCAATACTGAAACACCCTTTATGTAGAAAATGCAAGTGGACATTCTGGGCGCTAAGAGGCCTATGGTGGAAAAAGTAATATCTTCAAATAAAAACTACTCAGAAGCAATCTGTGAAACTTCTTACTGTTCTGTGCTTTCAACTAACAGTGTTGAACCTTAGTTTTGAAAGAGCAGTTCTGAAACACTCTTTCTTTAGGAAAAGCATGTTGTCATTCAGGGCGCTAAGAGGCCTATAGTGGAAAAAGCAATATCTTCAAATAAAAAATACACAGAAGCAATCTGTGAAACTTCTTACTGTTCTGTGCTTTCAACTAACAGAGTTGAACCTTAGTTTTGATTGAGCAGTTCTGAAACACTCTTTCTGTAGAAAATGCAAGTGGAGATTCAGGGCGCTAAGAGGCCTATAGTGGAAATACGAATATGTTCAAATAAAAACTACACAGAATCTATCTGTGAAATTTTTTCTGTTCTGTGCATTCAACTAACAGAGTTGAACCTTAGTTTTGACTGAGCAGTTCTGAAACACTCTTTCTGTAGAAAATGCAAGTGGACATTCGGAGCGCTAAGAGGCCCATAGCGGAAAAATTGATATCTTCAAATCAAAACTACACAGAAACATTCTGTGAAACTTCTTTCTGTTCTGTGCATTCAACTAACAGAGTTGAACCTTAGATTTGATTGAGCAGTTCTGAGACACTCTTTCTGTAGAAAATGCAAGTGGACACTCAGGGCGCTAAGAGGCCTATAGTGGAAAAAGGAATATCTTCAATTAAAAACTACACAGAAGCAATCCGTGAAACTTCTATCCGCTCTGTGAATTCAACTAACAGAGTTGAACCTTAGTTTTGACTGAGCAGTTCTGGAACACTCTTTCTGTACAAAATGCAAGTGGACATTCAGGTCGATAAGAGGCCTATAGTGGAAAAAGTAATATGTTCAAATAAGAACTACACAGAAGCTATCTGTGAAACTACTTTCTGTTCTGTGAATTCAACTAACAGAGTTGAACCTTACTTTTGATTGAGCAGTTCTGAAACACTCTTTCTGTAGAAAATGCAAGTGGACATTCAGGGCGCTAAGAGGCCAATGGTGGAAAAAGGAATATCGTCTAATAAAAACTACACAGAAGCAATCGGTGAAACTTCTTACTGTTCTTTACTTTCAACTAACAGTGTTGAACCTTAATGTTTATTGAGCACATCTGAAACACTCTTTCTGTAGTAAATGCAAGTGGACATTCATGGCGCTAAGAAGCCTATAGTGGAAAAAGTAATATGTTCAAATAAAAACTACACAGCAGCTATCTGTGAAACTACTCTCTGTTCTGTGAATTCATCTAACAGAGTTGAACCTTACTTTCGATTGAGCAGTTCTGAAACACTCTTTCTGTAGAAAATGCAAGTGGACCCTCGGAGCGCTAAGAGGCCTATAGCGGAAAAAGTAATATCTTCAAATAAAAACTACACAGAAGGATTCTGTGAAACTTCTTTCTGTTCTGTGAATTCAACTAAGAGAGTTGAACCTTACATTTGATTTAGCAGTTCTGAAACACTCTTTCTGTAGAACATGCAAGGGGACATTCAGGGCGCTAAGAGGGCAATGGTGGAAAAAGGAATATCATCTAATAAAAACTACACAGAAGCAATCGGTGAAACTTCTTACCGTTCTTTACGTTCAACTAACAGTGTTGAACCTTAGTTTTGATTGAGCACATCTGAAACACTCTTTCTGTAGTAAATGCAAGTGGACATTCATGGCGCTAAGAAGCCTATAGTGGGAAAAGTAATATGTTCAAATAAAAACTACACAGCATCTATCTGTGAAACTACTCTCTGTTCTGTGAATTCAACTAACCGAGTTGAACCTTACTCTTGATTGAGCAGTTCTGAAACACTCTTTCTGTAGAAAATGCAAGTGGACCTTCGGAGCACTAAGAGGCCTGTAGCAGAAATAGGAATATCTTCAAATAAAAACTACACAGAAGCATTCTGTGAAACTTCTTTCTCTTCTGTGCATTCAACTAACAGTGTTGAACCTTAGTTTTGATTGAGCAGTTCTGAAACACTCTTTCTGTAGAAAATGCATGTGGAGATTTAGGGTGCTAAGAGGCCTATTGTGGAAAAGGGAATATGTTCAAATGAAAACTACACAGAAGCTATCTGTGAAACTACTCTCTGTTCTGTGCATTCAACTAACAGATTTGAACCTTACTTTCGATTGAGGAGTTCTGAAACACTCTTTCTGTAGAAAATGCAAGTGGACCTTCGGAGCGCTAAGAGGCCTATAGCGGAAAAAGTAATATCCTCAAATAAAAACTACACAGAAGCATTCTATGAAACTTCTTTCTGTTCTGTGCATTCAACTAACAGAGTTGAACCTTACATTTGATTGAGTAGTTCTGAAACACTCTTTCTGTAGAAAATGCAAGTGGACATTCAGGGCGCTAAGAGGCCTACAGTGGAAAAAGGAATATCTTCAAATAAAAACTAGACAGAAGTAATCTGTGAAACTTCTTTCTGTTCTGTGCATTCAACTAACAGAGTTGAACCTTAGTTTTGATTGAGCAGTTCTGGAACACTCTTTCTGTAAATAATGCAAGTGGACATTCAGGGTGCTAAGAGGCCTATAGTGGAAAAAGTAATATGTTCAAATAAAAACTACACAGTAGCCATCTGTGAAACTTCTTACTGTTCTGTGCTTTCAACTAACAGAGTTGATATTAGTTTTGATTGAGCAGTTCTGAAACACTCTTTCTGTAGAAAATGCAAGTGGACATTCATGGCGCTAAGGGGCCTATATTGGTAAAAGGAATATCTTCAAATAAAAACTACACAGAAGCAATCTGTGTAACTTCTTTCTGTTTTGTGCATTCCACTAACAGAGTTGAACGTTAGTTTTGATTGAGCAGTTCGGAAACACTCTTTCTGTAGAAAATGCAAGTGGACATTCGGAGTGCTAAGAGGCCTATAGCGGAAATAGGAATATCTTCAAATAAAAACAACACTGAAGCAATCGGTGTAACTTCTTACTGTTCTGTCCTTTCAACTAACAGAGTTGAACCTCAGTTTTGATTGAGCATTTCTGAATCACTCTTTCTGTAGAAAATGCAAGTGGAGATGCAGGACGCTAAGAGGCCTGTAGTGGAAAAAGGATAATCTTCAAATATAAACTACACAGAAGCTATCTGTGAGACTACTCTCTGTTCTGTGCATTCAACTAACAGAGTTGAAACTTACATTTGATTGAGCAGTTCTAAAACACTCTTTCTGTAGAAAATGCAAGTGGTCCTTCGGAGCGCTTAGAGGCCTATAGCGGAAAAAGTAATATCCTCAAATAAAAACTACACAGAAGCATTCTGTGAAACTTCTTTCTGTTCTGTGCATTCAACTAACAGAGTTGAAACTTCCTTTTGATTGAGCAGTTCTAAAACACTCTTTCTGTAGAAAATGCAAGTGGTCCTTCGGAGCGCTAAGAGGCCTATAGCGGAAAAAGTAATATCCTCAAATAAAAACTACACAGAAGCATTCTGTGAAACTTCTTTCTGTTCTGTGCATTCAACTAACAGAGTTGAACCTTACATTTGATTGAGCAATACTGAAACACCCTTTATGTAGAAAATATAAGTGGACATTCAGGGCGCTAAGAGGCCTATGGTGGAAAAAGTAATATCTTCAAATAAAAACTACTCAGAAGCAATCTGTGAAACTTCTTACTGTTCTGTGCTTTCAACTAACAGTGTTGAACCTTAGTTTTGAAAGAGCAGTTCTGAAACACTCTTCCTTTATGAAAAGCAAGTTGTCATTCAGGGCGCTAAGAGGCCTATTGTGGAAAAAGCAATATCTTCAAATAAAAAATACACAGAAGCAATCTGTGAAACTTCTTACTGTTCTGTGCTTTCAACTAACAGAGTTGAAACTTAGTTTTGATTGAGCAGTTCTGAAACACTCTTTCTGTAGAAAATGCAAGTGGAGATTCAGGGCGCTAAGAGGCCTACAGTGGAAATACGAATATGTTCAAATAAAAACTACACAGAATCTATCTGTGAAATATTTTTCTGTTCTGTGCATTCAACTAAGAGAGTTGAACCTTAGTTTTGAATGAGCAGTTCTCAAACACTCTTTCTGTAGAAAATGCAAGTGGACATTCGGAGCGCTAAGAGGCCTATAGCGGAAAAAGTGATATCTTCAAATAAAAACTACACAGAAGCATTCTGTGAAACTTCTTTCTGTTCTGTGCATTCAACTAACAGAGTTGAACCTTAGATTTGATTGAGCAGTTCTGAGACACTCTTTCTGTAGAAAATGCAAGTGGACACTCAGGGCGCTAAGAGGCCAATAGTGGAAAAAGGAATATCTTCAAATAAAAACTACACAGAAGCAATCCGTGAAGCTCCTATCCGCTCTGTGAATTCAACTAACAGAGTTGAACCTTAGTTTTGACTGAGCAGTTCTGGAACACTCTTTCTGTACAAAATGCAAGTGGACATTCAGGTCGCTAAGAGGCCTATAGTGGAAAAAGTAATATGTTCAAATAAGAACTACACAGAAGCTATCTGTGAAACTACTTTCTGTTCTGTGCATTCAACTAACAGAGTTGAACCTTAATTTTGATTGAGCAGTTCTGAAACACTCTTTCTGTAGAAAATGCAAGTGGACATTCAGGGCGCTAAGAGGCCAATGGTGGAAAAAGGAATATCGTCTAATAAAAACTACACAGAAGCAATCGGTGAAACTTCTTACTGTTCTTTACTTTCAACTAACAGTGTTGAACCTTAGTTTTGAATGAGCACATCTGAAGCACTCTTTCTGTAGTAAATGCAAGTGGATATTCATGGCGCTAAGAAGCCTATAGTGGAAAAAGGAATATGTTCAAATAAAAACTACACAGCAGCTATCTGTGAAACTACTCTCTGTTCTGTGCATTCAACTAACAGAGTTGAACCTTACTTTTGATTGAGCAGTTCTGAAACACTCTTTCTGTAGAAAATGCAAGGGGACATTCAGGGCGCTAAGAGGCCAATGTTGGAAAAAGGAATATCGTCTAATAAAAACTACACAGAAGCAATCGGTGAAACTTCTTACTGTTCTTTACTTTCAACTAACAGTGTTGAACCTTAATTTTTATTGAGCACTTCTGAAACACTCTTTCTGTAGTAAATGCAAGTGGACATTCATGGCGCTAAGAAGCCTATAGTGGGAAAAGTAATATGTTCAAATAAAAACTACACAGCACCTATCTGTGAAACTACTCTCTGTTCTGTGAATTCAACTAACCGAGTTGAACCTTACTTTTGATTGAGCAGTTCTGAAACACTCTTTCTGTAGAAAATGCAAGTGGACCCTCGGAGCGCTAAGAGGCCTATAGCGGAAAAAGTAATATCTTCAATAAAAACTACACAGAAGGATTCTGTGAAACTTCTTTCTGTTCTGTGAATTAAACTAAGAGAGTTGAACCTTACATTTGATTGAGCAGTTCTGAAACACTCTTTCTGTAGAAAATGCAAGTGGACATTCAGGGCGCTAAGAGGCCAATGTGGAAAAAGGAATATCATCTAATAAAAACTACACAGAAGCAATCGGTGAAACTTCTTACCGTTCTTTACGTTCAACTAACAGTGTTGAACCTTAGTTTTGATTGAGCACATCTGAAACACTCTTTCTGTAGTAAATGCAAGTGGACATTCATGGCGCTAAGAAGCCTATAGTGGGAAAAGTAATATGTTCAAATAAAAACTACACAGCACCTATCTGTGAAACTACTCTCTGTTCTGTGAATTCAACTAACCGAGTTGAACCTTACTCTTGATTGAGCAGTTCTGAAACACTCTTTCTGTAGAAAATGCAAGTGGAACTTCGGAGCACTAAGAGGCCTGTAGCGGAAATAGGAATATCTTCAAATAAAAACTACACAGAAGCATTCTGTGAAACTTCTTTCTCTTCTGTGCATTCAACTAACAGTGTTGAACCTTAGTTTTGATTGAGCAGTTCTGAAACACTCTTTCTGTAGAAAATGCATGTGGAGATTTAGGGTGCTAAGAGGCCTATTGTGGAAAAGGGAACATGTTCAAATAAAAACTACACAGAAGCTATCTGTGAAACTACTCTCTGTTCTGTGCATTCAACTAACAGATTTGAACCTTACTTTCGATTGAGGAGTTCTGAAACACTCTTTCTGTAGAAAATGCAAGTGGACCTTCGGAGCGCTAAGAGGCCTATAGCGGAAAAAGTAATATCCTCAAATAAAAACTACACAGAAGCATTCTATGAAACTTCTTTCTGTTCTGTGCATTCAACTAACAGAGTTGAACCTTACTTTTGATTGAGTAGTTCTGAAACACTCTTTCTGTAGAAAATGCAAGTGGACATTCAGGGCGCTAAGAGGCCTACAGTGGAAAAAGGAATATCTTCAAATAAAAACTAGACAGAAGTAATCTGTGAAACTTCTTTCTGTTCTGTGCATTCAACTAACAGAGTTGAACCTTAGTTTTGATTGAGCAGTTCTGTAACACTCTTTCTGTAAATAATGCAAGTGGACATTCAGGGTGCTAAGAGGCCTATAGTGGAAAAAGTAATATGTTCAAATAAAAACTACACTGTAGCCATCTGTGAAACTTCTTACTGTTCTGTGCATTCCACTAACAGAGTTGAACGTTAGTTTTGATTGAGCAGTTCGGAAACACTCTTTCTGTAGAAAATGCAAGTGGACATTCGGAGTGCTAAGAGGCCTATAGCGGAAATAGGAATATCTTCAAATAAAAACTACACAGAAGCAATCGGTGAAACTTCTTACTGTTCTGTCCTTTCAACTAACAGAGTTGAACCTCAGTTTTGATTGAGCATTTCTGAATCACTCTTTCTGTAGAAAATGCAAGTGCAGATGCAGGGCGCTAAGAGGCCTGTAGTGGAAAAAGGATTATCTTCAAATATAAACTACACAGAAGCTATCTGTGAAACTACTCTCTGTTCTGTGCATTCAACAAACAGAGTTGAAACTTCCATTTGATTGAGCAGTTCTAAAACACTCTTTCTGTAGAAAATGCAAGTGGTCCTTCGGAGCGCTTAGAGGCCTATAGCGGAAAAAGTAATATCCTCAAATAAAAACTACACAGAAGCATTCTGTGAAACTTCTTTCTGTTCTGTGCATTCAACTAACAGAGTTGAACCTTACATTTGATTGAGCAATTCTGAAACACCCTTTATGCAGAAAATGCAAGTGGACATTCAGGGCGCTAAGAGGCCTATGGTGGAAAAAGTAATATCTTCAAATAAAAACTACTCAGAAGCAATCTGTGAAACTTCTTACTGTTCTGTGCTTTCAACTAACAGTGTTGAACCTTAGATTTGAATGAGCAGTTCTGAAACACTCTTTCTTTAAGAAATGCAAGTTGTCATTCAGGGCGCTAAGAGGCCTATCGTGGAAAAAGGAATATCTTCAAATAAAAAATACACAGAAGCAATCTGTGAAACTTCTTACTGTTCTGTGCTTTCAACTAACAGAGTTGAACCTTAGTTTTGATTGAGCAGTTCTGAAACTCTCTTTCTGTAGAAAATGCAAGTGAATATTCAGGGCGCTAAGAGGCCTATAGTCAAAAACGAATATGTTCAAATAAAAACTACACAGAACCTATCTGTGAAACTTTTTTCTGTTCTGTGCATTCAACTAACAGAGTTGAACCTTAGTTTTGACTGAGCAGTTCTGAAACACTCTTTCTGTAGAAAATGCAAGTGGACATTCAGAGCGCTAAGAGGCCTATAGCGGAAAAAGTAATATCTTCTAATTAAAACTACACAGAAGCATTCTGTGAAACTTCTTTCTGTTCTGTGCATTCAACTAACAGAGTTGAACCTTACTTTTGATTGAGCAGTTCTGAAACACTCTTTCTGTAGAAAATGCAAGGGGACATTCAGGGCGCTAAGAGGCCAATGTTGGAAAAAGGAATATCGTCTAATAAAAACTACACAGAAGCAATCGGTGAAACTTCTTACTGTTCTTTACTTTCAACTAACAGTGTTGAACCTTAATTTTTATTGAGCACATCTGAAACACTCTTTCTGTAGTAAATGCAAGTGGACATTCATGGCGCTAAGAAGCCTATAGTGGGAAAAGTAATATGTTCAAATAAAAACTACACAGCACCTATCTGTGAAACTACTCTCTGTTCTGTGAATTCAACTAACCGAGTTGAACCTTACTTTTGATTGAGCAGTTCTGAAACACTCTTTCTGTAGAAAATGCAAGTGGACCTTCGGAGCGCTAAGAGGCCTATAGCGGAAAAAGTAATATCTTCAATAAAAACTACACAGAAGGATTCTGTGAAACTTCTTTCTGTTCTGTGAATTAAACTAAGAGAGTTGAACCTTACTTTTGATTGAGCAGTTCTGAAACACTCTTTCTGTAGAACATGCAAGTGGACATTCAGGGCGCTAAGAGGCCAATGTGGAAAAAGGAATATCATCTAATAAAAACTACACAGAAGCAATCGGTGAAACTTCTTACCGTTCTTTACGTTCAACTAACAGTGTTGAACCTTAGTTTTGATTGAGCACATCTGAAACACTCTTTCTGTAGTAAATGCAAGTGGACATTCATGGCGCTAAGAAGCCTATAGTGGGAAAAGTAATATGTTCAAATAAAAACTACACAGCACCTATCTGTGAAACTACTCTCTGTTCTGTGAATTCAACTAACCGAGTTGAACCTTACTCTTGATTGAGCAGTTCTGAAACACTCTTTCTGTAGAAAATGCAAGTGGAACTTCGGAGCACTAAGAGGCCTGTAGCGGAAATAGGAATATCTTCAAATAAAAACTACACAGAAGCATTCTGTGAAACTTCTTTCTCTTCTGTGCATTCAACTAACAGTGTTGAACCTTAGTTTTGATTGAGCAGTTCTGAAACACTCTTTCTGTAGAAAATGCATGTGGAGATTTAGGGTGCTAAGAGGCCTATTGGAAAAGGGAACATGTTCAAATAAAAACTACACAGAAGCTATCTGTGAAACTACTCTCTGTTCTGTGCATTCAACTAACAGATTTGAACCTTACTTTTGATTGAGAAGTTCTGAAACACTCTTTCTGTAGAAAATGCAAGTGGACCTTCGGAGCGCTAAGAGGCCTATAGCGGAAAAAGTAATATCCTCAAATAAAAACTACACAGAAGCATTCTATGAAACTTCTTTCTGTTCTGTGCATTCAACTAACAGAGTTGAACCTTACGTTTGATTGAGTAGTTCTGAAACACTCTTTCTGTAGAAAATGCAAGTGGACATTCAGGGCGCTAAGAGGCCTACAGTGGAAAAAGGAATATCTTCAAATAAAAACTAGACAGAAGTAATCTGTGAAACTTCTTTCTGTTCTGTGCATTCAACTAACAGAGTTGAACCTTAGTTTTGATTGAGCAGTTCTGGAACACTCTTTCTGTAAATAATGCAAGTGGACATTCAGGGTGCTAAGAGGCCTATAGTGGAAAAAGTAATATGTTCAAATAAAAACTACACTGTAGCCATCTGTGAAACTTCTTACTGTTCTGTGCATTCCACTAACAGGGTTGAACGTTAGTTTTGATTGAGCAGTTCGGAAACACTCTTTCTGTAGAAAATGCAAGTGGACATTCGGAGTGCTAAGAGGCCTATAGCGGAAATAGGAATATCTTCAAATAAAAACTACACAGAAGCAATCGGTGAAACTTCTTACTGTTCTGTCCTTTCAACTAACAGAGTTGAACCTCAGTTTTGATTGAGCATTTCTGAATCACTCTTTCTGTAGAAAATGCAAGTGCAGATGCAGGGCGCTAAGAGGCCTGTAGTGGAAAAAGGATTATCTTCAAATATAAACTACACAGAAGCTATCTGTGAAACTACTCTCTGTTCTGTGCATTCAACTAACAGAGTTGAAACTTCCATTTGATTGAGCAGTTCTAAAACACTCTTTCTGTAGAAAATGCAAGTGGTCCTTCGGAGCGCTTAGAGGCCTATAGAGGAAAAAGTAATATCCTCAAATAAAAACTACACAGAAGCATTCTGTGAAACTTCTTTCTGTTCTGTGCATTCAACTAACAGAGTTGAACCTTACATTTGATTGAGCAATTCTGAAACACCCTTTATGCAGAAAATGCAAGTGGACATTCAGGGCGCTAAGAGGCCTATAGTGGAAAAAGTAATATCTTCAAATAAAAACTACTCAGAAGCAATCTGTGAAACTTCTTACTGTTCTGTGCTTTCAACTAACAGTGTTGAACCTTAGATTTGAATGAGCAGTTCTGAAACACTCTTTCTTTAAGAAATGCAAGTTGTCATTCAGGGCGCTAAGAGGCCTATCGTGGAAAAAGGAATATCTTCAAATAAAAAATACACAGAAGCAATCTGTGAAACTTCTTACTGTTCTGTGCTTTCAACTAACAGAGTTGAACCTTAGTTTTGATTGAGCAGTTCTGAAACTCTCTTTCTGTAGAAAATGCAAGTGGAGATTCAGGGCGCTAAGAGGCCTATAGTGGAAATACGAATATGTTCAAATAAAAACTACACAGAACCTATCTGTGAAACTTTTTTCTGTTCTGTGCATTCAACTAACAGAGTTGAACCTTAGTTTTGACTGAGCAGTTCTGAAACACTCTTTCTGTAGAAAATGCAAGTGGACATTCAGGGCGCTAAGAGGCCTATAGCGGAAAAGGTGATATCTTCTAATTAAAACTACACAGAAGCATTCTGTGAAACTTCTTTCTGTTCTGTGCATTCAACTAACAGAGTTGAACCTTAGATTTGATTGAGCAGTTCTGAGACACTCTTTCTGTAGAAAATGCAAGTGGACACTCAGGGAGCTAAGAGGCCTATAGTGGAAAAAGTAATATCTTCAAATAAAAACTACACAGAAGCAATCCGTGAAACTTCTATCCGCTCTGTGAATTCAACTAACAGAGTTGAACCTTACTTTTGATTGAGCAGTTCTGAAACACTCTTTCTGTAGAAAATGCAAGTGGACATTCAGGGCGCTAAGAGGCCAATGGTGGAAAAAGGAATATCGTCTAATAAAAACTACACAGAAGCAATCGGTGAAACTTCTTCATGTTCTTTACTTTCAACTAACAGTGTTGAACCTTAGTTTTGAATGAGCACATCTGAAACACTCTTTCTGTAGTAAATGCAAGTGGACATTCATGGCGCTAAGAAGCCTATAGTGGAAAAAGGAATATGTTCAAATAAAAACTACACAGCAGCTATCTGTGAAACTACTCTCTGTTCTGTGCATTCAACTAACAGAGTTGAACCTTACTTTTGATTGAGCAGTTCTGAAACACTCTTTCTGTAGAAAATGCAAGTGGACCCTCGGAGCGCTAAAAGGCCAATAGCGGGAAAAAGTAATATCTTCAAATAAAAACTACCCAGAAGCATTCTGTGAAACTTCTTTCTGTTCTGTGCATTCAACTAACAGAGTTGAACCTTACTTTAGATTGAGCAGTTCTGAAACACCCTTTCTGTAGAAAATGCAAGTGGACATTCAGGGCGCTAAGAGGCCAATGGTGGAAAAAGGAATATCATCTAATAAAAACTACACAGAAGCAATCGGTGAAACTTCTTACTGTTCTTTATTTTCAACTAACAGTGTTGAACCTTAGTTTTGATTGAGCACATCTGAAACACTCTTTCTGTAGTAAATGCAAGTGGACATTCATGGCGCTAAGAAGCCTATAGTGGAAAAACCAATATGTTCAAATAAAAACTACAAAGCACCTATCTGTGAAACTCCTCTCTGTTCTGTGAATTCAACTAACTGATTTGAACCTTACTTTTGATTGTGCAGTTCTGAAACACTCTTTCTGTAGGAAATGCAAGTGTACCTTCGGAGCGCTAAGAGGCCTATAGCGGAAATAGGAATATCTTCAAATAAAAACTACACAGAAGCATTCTGTGAAACTTCTTTCTCTTCTGTGCATTCAACTAACAGTGTTGAACCTTAGTTTTGATTGAGCAGTTCTGGAACACTCTTTCTGTAGAAAATGCATGTGGAGATTTAGGGTGCTAAGAGGCCTATAGTGGAAAAAGGAATATGTTCAAATAAAAAGTACACAGAAGCTATCTGTGAAACTACTCTCTGTTCTGTGCATTCAACTAACAGAGTTGAACCTTACTTTTGATTGAGGAGTTCTGAAACACTCTTTCTGTAGAAAATGCAAGTGGACCTTCGGAGCGCTCAGAGGCCTATAGCGAAAAAAGTAATATCCTCAAATAAAAACTACACCGAATCATTCTATGAAACTTCTTTCTGTTCGGTGCATTCAACTAACAGATTTGAACCTTACTTTGGATTGAGCAGTTCTGAAACACTCTTTCTTTAGAAAATGCAAGTGGTCATTCATGGCGCTAAGAGGCCTATGTTGGAAAAAGGAATATCTTCAAATAACAAGTTCACAGAAGCAATCTGTGAAACTTCTTACTGTTCTGTGCTTTCAACTAACAGAGTTGAACCTTAGTTTTGATTGAGCAGTTCTGAAACATTCTTTCTGTAGAAAATGTAAGTGGACATTCATGGCGCTTATAGGCATATAGTGGAAAAAGGAATATCTTCAAATAAAAACTACACAGAAACAATCTGTGAAACTTCTTTCTGTTCTGTGCATTCAACTAACACAGTTGAACCTTAGTTTTGATTGAGCAGATTTGAAACACTCTTTCTTTAGGAGTTGCAATTGGACATTCCGAGCGCTAATAGGTCTATAGCGGAAAAGGGAATATCGTCAAATAAAAACTACACAGAAGAATTCTGTGGAACTACTTTCTGTTCTGTGCATTCAACTAACAGAGTTGAAGCTTACTTTTGATTGAGCATTTCTGAAAGACTCTTTCTGTACAAACTGCAAGTTGACATTCCGAGTGCTTAGAGGCCTATAGCAGAAAAAGGAATATCTTCAAATAAAAACTACACAGAAGCATTCTGTGAAATTAATTTCTGTTCTGTGCATTCAACTAACAGATATGAACCTTACTTTTGATTGAGCGAAACACTCTTTCTGTAGAAAATGCAAGTGGACATTCGGAGCGCTAAGAGGCCTATAGCGGAAAAAGGAATATCTTCAAATAAAAACTACACAGAATCAAAATGTGAAACTTCTTACAGTTCTGTGCATTCAAATAACAGAGTGGAACCTTAGTTTTGATTGGGCAGTTCTGAAACACTCTTTCTGTAGAAAATGCAAATGGACATTCAGGGCGCTAAGAGGCGTATAGTGGAAAAAGGAATGTGTTCAAATAAAAACTACACAGAAGCTATCTGTGAAACTTCTTTCTGTTCTGTGCAGTCAACTAACAGAGTCGAACCTTAGTTTTGATTGAGCAGTTCTGAAACACTCTTTCTGTAGAAAATACAAGGTGAAATTCTGGGCGCTAAGCGAACTATAGCGGAAAAATGAATATGTTCAAATAAAAACTACAAAGAAGAAATCTGTGAACCTTCTTTCGGTTCTGTGCATTCAACTAACAGAGTTGAAACTTACTTTTGATTGAGCAGTTCTGAAACACTCTTTTTGTAGAAAATGCAAGCTGATATTCAGGGTGCTAAGTGGCCCGTGGTGGAATAAAGAATATCTTCAATCAAAACTACCCAGAAGCAATCTGTGAAACTTCTTACTGCTCTGTTCTTTCAACTAACAGAGTTGAACCTTAGTTTGATTGAGCAGTTCTGAAACACTCTTTCTGTAGAAAATGCAAGTTGACATTCAGGGCGCTAAGAGGCCTATAGTTTAAAAAGGAATATCTTCAATTAAAAACTACGCAGAAGCAATCTGTGAAACTTCTTTCTGTTCGGTGCATTCAACTAACAGATTTGAACCTTGGTTTTGATTGAGCAGTTCTGAAGCACTCTTTCTGTAGAAAATGCAAGTGGACATTCAGGGTGCTAAGAGGCCTATAGTGGAAAAAGGAATATGTTCAAATAAAAATTACACAGAAGCTATCTGTGAAACTTCTTTCTGTTGTTTGCATTCTACTAACAGAGTTGAGCCTTACTTTTGATTGAGCAGCTCTGATACACTCTGTAGAAAATGCAAGTGGATATTCGGAGATCTGAGGCCTATAACGGAAATAGGAATATCTTCAAATAAAAACTTCACAGAAGCGTTCTGTGAAACTTCTTTCTGTTCTGTGCATTCAACCAACAGAGTTGAACCTTACATTTGATTGAGCAGTTCTGACACACTCTTTCTGTAGAAAATGCAAGTTGACATTCAGGGCGCTAAGAGGCCTGTGGTGGAAAAAAGAATATCTTCAAATCAAAACTACCCAGAAGCAATCTGTGAAACTTCTTACTGCTCTGTTCTTTCAACTAACAGATTTGATCCTTAGTTTTGATTGAACAGTTCTGAAACACTCTTTCTGTAGAAAATGCAAGTGGACATTCGGAGCGCTAAGAGGCCTATAGCGGAAAAAGGAATATCTTCAAATAAAAACTACACAGAAGCAGTCTGTGAAACTTCTTACTGTTCCGTGCATTCAACTAACGGAGTTGAACCTTAGTTCTGATGGAGCAGATTTGAAACAATTTTACTGTAAAAAATGCAAGTAGAACTACGGAGCGCTAATAGGCCTGTAGCGGAAAAAGGAATATCTTCAAATAAAAACTACACAGGAGCATTCTGTGAAACTTCTTTCTCTTCTGTGCATTCAACTAACACAGTTGAACATTACCTTTGATTGTGCAGTTCTGAAACACTCTTTCTGTAGAAACTGTAAGTGGACATTCGGAGCGCTAAGAGGTACATAGTGGAAATAGGAATATCTTCAAATAAGAACTACACAGAAGCATTCTGTGAAAATACTTTCGTTTCTGTGCATTGAACTAGCAGAGTTGAACCTTACTTTTTATTGAGCAGTTCTGAAACACTGTTTTTGTAGAAACTGCAAGTGGACATTTGGAGCGCTTAGAGTCCTATAGTGGAAAAAGGAATATCTTCAAATAAAAACTACACAGAAGGATTCTGTAAAACTACTTTCTGATCTGTGCATTCTACTAACAGAGTTGGACCTTACATTGGATTGAGCAGTTCTGAAACACTCTTTCTGTAGCAGTTCTGTGCATTCAAAAAACAGAGTTGAATCTTAGTTTGGATTGAGCAGTTCTGAAACACTCTTTCTGTAGAAACTACAAGTGGATATTCGGAGCGCTAAGAGGCCCATAGTAGAAAAAATAATATCTTCAAATAAAAACTGCACAGAAGCATTCTTTGAAGCTTGTTTCCATTCTGTGCATTCAGGTAACAGAGTTGAAACTTTCTTGCGATTGAGGAGTTGTGAAATACTCTTTCTGTGGAAAGTGCAAGTGGACATTCAGGGCGCTAAGAGGCCAATAGTGGAAAAACGAATATCTTCAAAAAAAAACTACATGGAAGCATTCTGTGAGACTTCTTTCTGTTCTGTGCATTCAACTAACAGAGTTGAAAATTTCTTTTGATTCTGCAGTTCTGAAAGAATATTTTTGTAGAAACTGCTAGTGGACATTCGGAGCGCTAAGAGGCCTGTAGTGGATAAAGGAATATCTTCAAATAAAAACTACACCGAAGCTTTCTGTGAAACTTCCTTCTGTTCTGTGCATTCAACTAACAGAGTTGAACCTTACTTTTGATTCAGCAGTTCTGAAACTCTCTTTCTGTAGATACTGCATGTGGACAATCGGAGCGCTAAGAGGCCTATAGTGAAAAAAGGAATATCGTCAAATAAAAACTACACAGAAGAATTCTGTGAAACTTCTTTCTGTTCGGTGCATTCAACTAACAGAGTTCAACCTTACTTTTGATTGAGCAGTTCTGAAACACTCTTTCTGTAGAAACTGCAAGTTGACATTCAGAGCGCTAAGAGGCCTATTGTGGAAAAAGGATTATCTTGAAATAAATACTACACAGAAGCATTCTGTGAAATTAATTTCTGGTCCGTGCATTCAACTAACAGAGTTGAACCTTACTTTTGATTGAGCAGTTCTGAAACACTCTTTCTGTAGAAACTGTAAGTGGACATTTGGAGCGCTGAGAGGCCTATATTGGAAAAAGGAATATCTTCAAATAAAAACTACACAGAAGCATACTGTGAAACTTCTTTCCGATCTGTGCATTGAACTAACAGAGTTGAAACTTACTTTTGATTGAGCAGTTCTGAAACACTTTTTCTCTAGAAACCACAAGTGGACATTCGGAGCGCTAAGAGGCCTACAGTGGAAAAAGGAATATCTTCAAATAAAAACTACACAGAAGCATTCTGTGAAACTTCTTTCTGTTCTGTGCATTCAACTAAAAGCTTTGAAACTTACTTTTGATTGAGGAGTTGTGAAAATCTCTCTCTGTAGAAACTGCAAGTGGACATTCAGGGCGCTAAGGGGAAAAGTGGAAAAAGGAATATCTTCATATAAAAACTAAACAGAAGCATTCTGTGAAACTTCTTTCTGTTCTGTGCATTCCACTAACAGAGTTGAACCTTACTTTTGATAGAGCAGTTCTGGAACACTCTCTCTGCAGAAACTGCATGTGGACATTCGGAGCGCTAAGAGGCCTATAGTGGAAAGACGAGTATCTTCAAATAAAAACTCCACAGCAGCATTCTGTGAAACTTCTTTCTGTTCTGTACATTCCACTAACAGAGTTGAACCCTACTTTTGATTGAGGAGTTGTGAAACCCTCCTGCTGTATAAACTGCAAGTGGACATTCAGGGCGCTAAGAGGCCTACAGTGGAAAAAGGAATATCTTCAAATAAAAACTACACAGCAGCATTCTGTGAAACTTTTTTCAGTTCTGTACATTCAAATAACAGATTTGAACCTTAGTTTGGATTGAGCAGTTCTGAAACACTCTTTCTGTAGAAACTGGAAGTGGACATTTGGAGCGCTAAGGGGCCTATAGTGGAAAAAGGAATATCTGCAAATAAAAACTACACAGAAGCATTCTGTGAAACTTCTTCCTGTTCTAGGCATTCAACTAACAGAATTGAACCTTACTTTTGATTGAGCAGTTCTGAAACACTGTTTCTGTAGAAACTGCATGTGTAGTTTGGGAATGCTAAGAGGCCTATATTGGAAAAAGGAATATCTTCAAATAAAAACTACAGAGAAGCATTCTGTGAAACTTCCTTCTGATCTGTGCATTCAACTAACAGAGTTGAATCTCACTTTTGATTGAGGAGTTGTGAAACACTCTTACTGTAGAAATTGTAAGTGGCATTCGGAGCGCTACGAGGCCTGTAGTGGAAAAAGGAATATCTTCAAATAAAAACTACACAGAAGCCTTCTGTGAAACTTCTTTCTGTTCTGTGCATTCAACTAACAGAGTTGAACCTTACTTTTGATTGAGAAGTTGTGAAGCACTCTTTCTGTAGAAACTGGAAGTGGACATTAGGAGCAATATTACATGAATATGTTTTCACTTTAAGCATAAGAGTATCATAGCATGGGAACATGCCTGCTATTCCCCAAGTTTTGATTTGATCTTACATGAAGTTCATTATCCAGTCAGTAAGTGTTTGTTGTACTGGATCCTGTGCCAAGTGCTGGGAATTGAGGGATGAGGACAAAGGAATAGAAACTCGGCTTTTTAAGATACTATTCATAAGGCTCTCCTCAGTATAATTTAGTAATCACATAAATAGACAAGATATTGACATGTTATTGTATATGCTATGAAGAAAAATCAGATTGTGGATTTTTAAAAGAGGTTGAAGATGAAGTGACATAAGGTGGGATCAAGAAAGGCAAGTTTGAGGAAATTAATCTCAGGCCTGAATGAGGAGAAGATGACAAGATAATTCCCGGCAACCAGAAGAACACATGACAAGGCCTTCTA
>NW_022096232.1:0-14930 GCF_006542625.1 Nomascus leucogenys
CAGAACTCTTCAATCAAAATTAAGGTTCAACTGTGTTAGTTTAAAGAACAGAACCGTAAGAAGTTTCACAGATTGCTTCTGTGTAGTTTTTATTTGAAGGTATTCCTTTTTCCACCATAGGCCTCTTAGCGCCCTGAATGTCCACTTGCATTTTCTACAGAAAGGGTGTTTCAGAACTGCTCAATCAAAAGTAAGGTTGAACTCTGTTAGTTGAATGCACAGAACTGTAAGAAGTTTCACAGATAGCTTCTTTGTAGTTTTTATTTGAACATATACCTTTTTCAACTATAGGCCTCTTAGCGCCCTGAATGTTCACTTGCATTTTCTGCAGAAAGAGTGTTTCATAACTGCTCAATATAAACTAAGGTTCAACTCTGTTAGTTGAATGCACAGAACAGTAAAAAGTTTCACAGATTGCTTCTGTGTAGTTTTTATTTGAACATATTCATTTTTCCGCTATAGGACTCTTAGCGCCCTGAATGTTCACTTGCATTTTCTACAGAAAGAGTGTTTCAGAACTGCTCAATAATAACTAAGGTTCAACTCGGTTAGTTGAATGCACAGAACAGTAAGAAGTTTCACAGATTGCTTCTGTGTGGTTTTTATTTGAAGATATTCCTTTTCCCACTATAGGCCTCTCAGCGCCCTGAATGTCCACTTGCATTTTCTACAGAAAGAGTGTTTCAGAACTGCTCAATAAAACTACCGTTCAACTATGTTAGTTGAATGAACAGAACAGTAAGAAGTTTCGCAGATTGCTTCTGTGCAGTTTTTATTTGAAAATATTCCTTTTTCCACTATAGGCCTCTTAGCTCCCTGAATGTCCACTTGCATTTTCTACAGAAAGAGGGTTTCAGAACTGCTCAATCAAAATAGGTTCAACTCTGTTAGCTGAATGCACAGAACAGTAAGAAGTTTCACAGATTCTTCTGTGCAGTTTTTATTTGAAATATTCCTTTTCCACTATAGGCCTCTTAGCGCCCTGAATGTCCATTGCATTTTCTACAGAAAGAGGGTTTCAGAACTGCTCAATCAAAAGTAAGGTTAAACTCTGTTAGTTGAAAGCACAGAACAGAAAGAAGTTTCACAGAATGCTTCTGTGTAGTTTTTATTTGAAGGTATTACTTTTTCCGCTATAGGCCTCTTAGCGCTCCGAAGGTCCACTTGCATTTTCTACAGAAAGAGTGTTTCAGAACTGTTCAATCAAAATTAAGGTTCAACTGTGTTAGTTTAAAGAACAGAACAGTAAGAAGTTTCACAGATTGCTTCTGTGTAGTTTTTATTTGAAGGTATTCCTTTTTCCACCATAGGCCTCTTAGCGCCCTGAATGTCCACTTGCATTTTCTACAGAAAGGGTGTTTCAGAACTGCTCAATCAAAAGTAAGGTTGAACTCTGTTAGTTGAATGCACAGAACTGTAAGAAGTTTCACAGATAGCTTCTTTGTAGTTTTTATTTGAACATATACCTTTTTCAACTATAGGCCTCTTAGCGCCCTGAATGTTCACTTGCATTTTCTGCAGAAAGAGTGTTTCATAACTGCTCAATATAAACTAAGGTTCAACTCTGTTAGTTGAATGCACAGAACAGTAAGAAGTTTCACAGATTGCTTCTGTGTAGTTTTTATTTGAACATATTCATTTTTCCGCTATAGGACTCTTAGCGCCCTGAATGTTCACTTGCATTTTCTACAGAAAGAGTGTTTCAGAACTGCTCAATAATAACTAAGGTTCAACTCGGTTAGTTGAATGCACAGAACAGTAAGAAGTTTCACAGATTGCTTCTGTGTGGTTTTTATTTGAAGATATTCCTTTTCCCACTATAGGCCTCTCAGCGCCCTGAATGTCCACTTGCATTTTCTACAGAAAGAGTGTTTCAGAACTGCTCAATAAAAACTACCGTTCAACTATGTTAGTTGAATGAACAGAACAGTAAGAAGTTTCGCAGATTGCTTCTGTGCAGTTTTTATTTGAAAATATTCCTTTTTCCACTATAGGCCTCTTAGCTCCCTGAATGTCCAATTGCATTTTCTATAGAAAGGGTGTTTCAGAAGTGCTCAATCAAAAGTAAGGTTCAACTCTGTTAGATGAATGCAAAGAACAGAAAGAAATTTCACAGAATGCTTCTGTGAAGTTTGTATTTGAAGGTATTACTTTTTCCGCTGTAGGCCTCTTAGCGCTCCGAAGGTCCACTTGCATTTTCTACAGAAAGAGTGTTTCAGAACTTCTCAATCAAAAGTAAGGTTCAAATCCGTTAGTTGAATGCACAGAACAGAGAGAAGTTTCACAGATAGCTTCTGTGTAGTTTTTATGTGAACTTTTTCCTTTTTCCACTATAGTACTCTTAGCGCCCTGAATGTCCACTTGTATTTTCTACAGAAAGAGGGTTTCAGAACTGCTCAATCAAAACTGAGGTTCAACTCTGTTAGCTGAATGCACAGAACAGTAAGAAGTTTCACAGATTTCTTCTGTGCAGTTTTTATTTGAAAATATTCCTTTTCCACTATAGGCCTCTTAGCGCCCTGAATGTCCAATTGCATTTTCTACAGAAAGAGGGTTTCAGAACTGCTCAATCAAAAGTAAGGTTAAACTCTGTTAGTTGAAAGCACAGAACAGAAAGAAGTTTCACAGAATGCTTCTGTGTAGTTTTTATTTGAAGGTATTACTTTTTCCGCTATAGGCCTCTTAGCGCTCCGAAGGTCCACTTGCATTTTCTACAGAAAGAGTGTTTCAGAACTGTTCAATCAAAATTAAGGTTCAACTGTGTTAGTTTAAAGAACAGAACCGTAAGAAGTTTCACAGATTGCTTCTGTGTAGTTTTTATTTGAAGGTATTCCTTTTTCCACCATAGGCCTCTTAGCGCCCTGAATGTCCACTTGCATTTTCTACAGAAAGGGTGTTTCAGAACTGCTCAATCAAAAGTAAGGTTGAACTCTGTTAGTTGAATGCACAGAACTGTAAGAAGTTTCACAGATAGCTTCTTTGTAGTTTTTATTTGAACATATACCTTTTTCAACTATAGGCCTCTTAGCGCCCTGAATGTTCACTTGCATTTTCTGCAGAAAGAGTGTTTCATAACTGCTCAATATAAACTAAGGTTCAACTCTGTTAGTTGAATGCACAGAACAGTAAAAAGTTTCACAGATTGCTTCTGTGTAGTTTTTATTTGAACATATTCATTTTTCCGCTATAGGACTCTTAGCGCCCTGAATGTTCACTTGCATTTTCTACAGAAAGAGTGTTTCAGAACTGCTCAATAATAACTAAGGTTCAACTCGGTTAGTTGAATGCACAGAACAGTAAGAAGTTTCACAGATTGCTTCTGTGTGGTTTTTATTTGAAGATATTCCTTTTCCCACTATAGGCCTCTCAGCGCCCTGAATGTCCACTTGCATTTTCTACAGAAAGAGTGTTTCAGAACTGCTCAATAAAAACTACCGTTCAACTATGTTAGTTGAATGAACAGAACAGTAAGAAGTTTCGCAGATTGCTTCTGTGCAGTTTTTATTTGAAAATATTCCTTTTTCCACTATAGGCCTCTTAGCTCCCTGAATGTCCAATTGCATTTTCTATAGAAAGGGTGTTTCAGAAGTGCTCAATCAAAAGTAAGGTTCAACTCTGTTAGATGAATGCAAAGAACAGAAAGAAATTTCACAGAATGCTTCTGTGAAGTTTGTATTTGAAGGTATTACTTTTTCCGCTGTAGGCCTCTTAGCGCTCCGAAGGTCCACTTGCATTTTCTACAGAAAGAGTGTTTCAGAACTTCTCAATCAAAAGTAAGGTTCAAATCCGTTAGTTGAATGCACAGAACAGAGAGAAGTTTCACAGATAGCTTCTGTGTAGTTTTTATGTGAACTTTTTCCTTTTTCCACTATAGTACTCTTAGCGCCCTGAATGTCCACTTGTATTTTCTACAGAAAGAGGGTTTCAGAACTGCTCAATCAAAACTGAGGTTCAACTCTGTTAGCTGAATGCACAGAACAGTAAGAAGTTTCACAGATTTCTTCTGTGCAGTTTTTATTTGAAAATATTCCTTTTCCACTATAGGCCTCTTAGCGCCCTGAATGTCCAATTGCATTTTCTACAGAAAGAGGGTTTCAGAACTGCTCAATCATAAAACGTAAGGTTCAAACTCTGTTTAGTTATGAAATGCACAGAACAGATTAAAAGAAGTTTCACAGAATTGCTTCTGTGTAGTTTTTATTATTTGAACGAGTATTCACTTTTTTCCGACTATATAGGTTACTCTCTTAGCGCCCTGAATGTTCACTTGCATTTTCTACAGAAAGAGTGTTTCAGAACTGCTCAATAATAACTAAGGTTCAACTCGGTTAGTTGAATGCACAGAACAGTAAGAAGTTTCACAGATTGCTTCTGTGTGGTTTTTATTTGAAGATATTCCTTTTCCCACTATAGGCCTCTCAGCGCCCTGAATGTCCACTTGCATTTTCTACAGAAAGAGTGTTTCAGAACTGCTCAATAAAAACTACCGTTCAACTATGTTAGTTGAATGAACAGAACAGTAAGAAGTTTCGCAGATTGCTTCTGTGCAGTTTTTATTTGAAAATATTCCTTTTTCCACTATAGGCCTCTTAGCTCCCTGAATGTCCAATTGCATTTTCTATAGAAAGGGTGTTTCAGAAGTGCTCAATCAAAAGTAAGGTTCAACTCTGTTAGATGAATGCAAAGAACAGAAAGAAATTTCACAGAATGCTTCTGTGAAGTTTGTATTTGAAGGTATTACTTTTTCCGCTGTAGGCCTCTTAGCGCTCCGAAGGTCCACTTGCATTTTCTACAGAAAGAGTGTTTCAGAACTTCTCAATCAAAAGTAAGGTTCAAATCCGTTAGTTGAATGCACAGAACAGAGAGAAGTTTCACAGATAGCTTCTGTGTAGTTTTTATGTGAACTTTTTCCTTTTTCCACTATAGTACTCTTAGCGCCCTGAATGTCCACTTGTATTTTCTACAGAAAGAGGGTTTCAGAACTGCTCAATCAAAACTGAGGTTCAACTCTGTTAGCTGAATGCACAGAACAGTAAGAAGTTTCACAGATTTCTTCTGTGCAGTTTTTATTTGAAAATATTCCTTTTCCACTATAGGCCTCTTAGCGCCCTGAATGTCCAATTGCATTTTCTACAGAAAGAGGGTTTCAGAACTGCTCAATCAAAAGTAAGGTTAAACTCTGTTAGTTGAAAGCACAGAACAGAAAGAAGTTTCACAGAATGCTTCTGTGTAGTTTTTATTTGAAGGTATTACTTTTTCCGCTATAGGCCTCTTAGCGCTCCGAAGGTCCACTTGCATTTTCTACAGAAAGAGTGTTTCAGAACTGTTCAATCAAAATTAAGGTTCAACTGTGTTAGTTTAAAGAACAGAACCGTAAGAAGTTTCACAGATTGCTTCTGTGTAGTTTTTATTTGAAGGTATTCCTTTTTCCACCATAGGCCTCTTAGCGCCCTGAATGTCCACTTGCATTTTCTACAGAAAGGGTGTTTCAGAACTGCTCAATCAAAAGTAAGGTTGAACTCTGTTAGTTGAATGCACAGAACTGTAAGAAGTTTCACAGATAGCTTCTTTGTAGTTTTTATTTGAACATATACCTTTTTCAACTATAGGCCTCTTAGCGCCCTGAATGTTCACTTGCATTTTCTGCAGAAAGAGTGTTTCATAACTGCTCAATATAAACTAAGGTTCAACTCTGTTAGTTGAATGCACAGAACAGTAAAAAGTTTCACAGATTGCTTCTGTGTAGTTTTTATTTGAACATATTCATTTTTCCGCTATAGGACTCTTAGCGCCCTGAATGTTCACTTGCATTTTCTACAGAAAGAGTGTTTCAGAACTGCTCAATAATAACTAAGGTTCAACTCGGTTAGTTGAATGCACAGAACAGTAAGAAGTTTCACAGATTGCTTCTGTGTGGTTTTTATTTGAAGATATTCCTTTTCCCACTATAGGCCTCTCAGCGCCCTGAATGTCCACTTGCATTTTCTACAGAAAGAGTGTTTCAGAACTGCTCAATAAAAACTACCGTTCAACTATGTTAGTTGAATGAACAGAACAGTAAGAAGTTTCGCAGATTGCTTCTGTGCAGTTTTTATTTGAAAATATTCCTTTTTCCACTATAGGCCTCTTAGCTCCCTGAATGTCCAATTGCATTTTCTATAGAAAGGGTGTTTCAGAAGTGCTCAATCAAAAGTAAGGTTCAACTCTGTTAGATGAATGCAAAGAACAGAAAGAAATTTCACAGAATGCTTCTGTGAAGTTTGTATTTGAAGGTATTACTTTTTCCGCTGTAGGCCTCTTAGCGCTCCGAAGGTCCACTTGCATTTTCTACAGAAAGAGTGTTTCAGAACTTCTCAATCAAAAGTAAGGTTCAAATCCGTTAGTTGAATGCACAGAACAGAGAGAAGTTTCACAGATAGCTTCTGTGTAGTTTTTATGTGAACTTTTTCCTTTTTCCACTATAGTACTCTTAGCGCCCTGAATGTCCACTTGTATTTTCTACAGAAAGAGGGTTTCAGAACTGCTCAATCAAAACTGAGGTTCAACTCTGTTAGCTGAATGCACAGAACAGTAAGAAGTTTCACAGATTTCTTCTGTGCAGTTTTTATTTGAAAATATTCCTTTTCCACTATAGGCCTCTTAGCGCCCTGAATGTCCAATTGCATTTTCTACAGAAAGAGGGTTTCAGAACTGCTCAATCAAAAGTAAGGTTAAACTCTGTTAGTTGAAAGCACAGAACAGAAAGAAGTTTCACAGAATGCTTCTGTGTAGTTTTTATTTGAAGGTATTACTTTTTCCGCTATAGGCCTCTTAGCGCTCCGAAGGTCCACTTGCATTTTCTACAGAAAGAGTGTTTCAGAACTGTTCAATCAAAATTAAGGTTCAACTGTGTTAGTTTAAAGAACAGAACCGTAAGAAGTTTCACAGATTGCTTCTGTGTAGTTTTTATTTGAAGGTATTCCTTTTTCCACCATAGGCCTCTTAGCGCCCTGAATGTCCACTTGCATTTTCTACAGAAAGGGTGTTTCAGAACTGCTCAATCAAAAGTAAGGTTGAACTCTGTTAGTTGAATGCACAGAACTGTAAGAAGTTTCACAGATAGCTTCTTTGTAGTTTTTATTTGAACATATACCTTTTTCAACTATAGGCCTCTTAGCGCCCTGAATGTTCACTTGCATTTTCTGCAGAAAGAGTGTTTCATAACTGCTCAATATAAACTAAGGTTCAACTCTGTTAGTTGAATGCACAGAACAGTAAAAAGTTTCACAGATTGCTTCTGTGTAGTTTTTATTTGAACATATTCATTTTTCCGCTATAGGACTCTTAGCGCCCTGAATGTTCACTTGCATTTTCTACAGAAAGAGTGTTTCAGAACTGCTCAATAATAACTAAGGTTCAACTCGGTTAGTTGAATGCACAGAACAGTAAGAAGTTTCACAGATTGCTTCTGTGTGGTTTTTATTTGAAGATATTCCTTTTCCCACTATAGGCCTCTCAGCGCCCTGAATGTCCACTTGCATTTTCTACAGAAAGAGTGTTTCAGAACTGCTCAATAAAAACTACCGTTCAACTATGTTAGTTGAATGAACAGAACAGTAAGAAGTTTCGCAGATTGCTTCTGTGCAGTTTTTATTTGAAAATATTCCTTTTTCCACTATAGGCCTCTTAGCTCCCTGAATGTCCAATTGCATTTTCTATAGAAAGGGTGTTTCAGAAGTGCTCAATCAAAAGTAAGGTTCAACTCTGTTAGATGAATGCAAAGAACAGAAAGAAATTTCACAGAATGCTTCTGTGAAGTTTGTATTTGAAGGTATTACTTTTTCCGCTGTAGGCCTCTTAGCGCTCCGAAGGTCCACTTGCATTTTCTACAGAAAGAGTGTTTCAGAACTTCTCAATCAAAAGTAAGGTTCAAATCCGTTAGTTGAATGCACAGAACAGAGAGAAGTTTCACAGATAGCTTCTGTGTAGTTTTTATGTGAACTTTTTCCTTTTTCCACTATAGTACTCTTAGCGCCCTGAATGTCCACTTGTATTTTCTACAGAAAGAGGGTTTCAGAACTGCTCAATCAAAACTGAGGTTCAACTCTGTTAGCTGAATGCACAGAACAGTAAGAAGTTTCACAGATTTCTTCTGTGCAGTTTTTATTTGAAAATATTCCTTTTCCACTATAGGCCTCTTAGCGCCCTGAATGTCCAATTGCATTTTCTACAGAAAGAGGGTTTCAGAACTGCTCAATCAAAAGTAAGGTTAAACTCTGTTAGTTGAAAGCACAGAACAGAAAGAAGTTTCACAGAATGCTTCTGTGTAGTTTTTATTTGAAGGTATTACTTTTTCCGCTATAGGCCTCTTAGCGCTCCGAAGGTCCACTTGCATTTTCTACAGAAAGAGTGTTTCAGAACTGTTCAATCAAAATTAAGGTTCAACTGTGTTAGTTTAAAGAACAGAACCGTAAGAAGTTTCACAGATTGCTTCTGTGTAGTTTTTATTTGAAGGTATTCCTTTTTCCACCATAGGCCTCTTAGCGCCCTGAATGTCCACTTGCATTTTCTACAGAAAGGGTGTTTCAGAACTGCTCAATCAAAACTAAGGTTCAACTCTGTTAGTTGAATGCACAGAACAGTAAAAAGTTTCACAGATTGCTTCTGTGTAGTTTTTATTTGAACATATTCATTTTTCCGCTATAGGACTCTTAGCGCCCTGAATGTTCACTTGCATTTTCTACAGAAAGAGTGTTTCAGAACTGCTCAATAAAAACTAAGGTTCAACTCTGTTAGTTGAATGCACAGAACAGTAAAGAAGTTTCACAGATTGCTTCTGTGTAGTTTTTATTTGAAGTTATTACTTTTTCCGCTATAGGCCTCTTAGCGCCCTGAATGTCCACTTGCATTTTCTACAGAAAGAGTGTTTCAGAACTGTTCAATCAAAATTAAGGTTCAACTGTGTTAGTTTAAAGAACAGAACGTAAGAAGTTTCACAGATTGCTTCTGTGTAGTTTTTATTTGAAGGTATTCCTTTTTCCACCATAGGCCTCTTAGCGCCCTGAATGTCCACTTGCATTTTCTACAGAAAGGGTGTTTCAGAACTGCTCAATCAAAAGTAAGGTTGAACTCTGTTAGTTGAATGCACAGAACTGTAAGAAGTTTCACAGATAGCTTCTTTGTAGTTTTTATTTGAACATATACCTTTTTCAACTATAGGCCTCTTAGCGCCCTGAATGTTCACTTGCATTTTCTGCAGAAAGAGTGTTTCATAACTGCTCAATATAAACTAAGGTTCAACTCTGTTAGTTGAATGCACAGAACAGTAAAAAGTTTCACAGATTGCTTCTGTGTAGTTTTTATTTGAACATATTCATTTTTCCGCTATAGGCTCTTAGCGCCCTGAATGTTCACTTGCATTTTCTACAGAAAGAGTGTTTCAGAACTGCTCAATAAAATAAGGTTCAACTCGTTAGTTGAATGCACAGAACAGTAAGAAGTTTCACAGATTGCTTCTGTGTGTTTTTATTTGAAGATATTCCTTTTCCACTATAGGCCTCTAGCGCCCTGAATGTCCACTTGCATTTTCTACAGAAAGAGTGTTTCAGAACTGCTCAATAAAATAAGTTCAACTATGTTAGTTGAATGACAGAACAGAAGAAGTTTCACAGATTGCTTCTGTGTAGTTTTTATTTGAATTTCTTTTTCCACTATAGGCTCTTAGCGCCCTGAATGTCCACTTGTATTTTCTACAGAAGAGTTTTTTTTTTTTTTTTTTTTTTTTTTTTTTTTTTTTTTTTTTTTTTTTTTTTTTTTTTTTCAGAAAGGTTTCAGAACTGCTCAATAAACTAGGTTCAACTCTGTTAGTGAATGCACAGAACAGTAAGAAGTTTCACAGATTTCTTCTGTGCAGTTTTTATTTGAAAATATTCCTTTTCCACTATAGGCCTCTTAGCGCCCTGAATGTCCAATTGCATTTTCTACAGAAAGAGGGTTTCAGAACTGCTCAATCAAAAGTAAGGTTCAACTCTGTTAGTGAAGCACAGAACAGAAAGAAGTTTCACAGAATGCTTCTGTGTAGTTTTATTTGAAGGTATTACTTTTTCCGCTATAGGCCTCTTAGCGCTCCGAAGGTCCACTTGCATTTTCTACAGAAAGAGTGTTTCAGAACTTCTCAATCAAAAGTAAGGTTCAAATCCGTTAGTTGAATGCACAGAACAGAGAGAAGTTTCACAGATAGCTTCTGTGTAGTTTTTATGTGAACTTTTTCCTTTTTCCACTATAGGCCTCTTAGCGCCCTGAATGTCCACTTGTATTTTCTACAGAAAGAGGGTTTCAGAACTGCTCAATCAAAACTGAGGTTCAACTCTGTTAGCTGAATGCACAGAACAGTAAGAAGTTTCACAGATTTCTTCTGTGCAGTTTTTATTTGAAAATATTCCTTTTCCACTATAGGCCTCTTAGCGCCCTGAATGTCCAATTGCATTTTCTACAGAAAGAGGGTTTCAGAACTGCTCAATCAAAAGTAAGGTTAAACTCTGTTAGTTGAAAGCACAGAACAGAAAGAAGTTTCACAGAATGCTTCTGTGTAGTTTTTATTTGAAGGTATTACTTTTTCCGCTATAGGCCTCTTAGCGCTCCGAAGGTCCACTTGCATTTTCTACAGAAAGAGTGTTTCAGAACTGTTCAATCAAAATTAAGGTTCAACTGTGTTAGTTTAAAGAACAGAACCGTAAGAAGTTTCACAGATTGCTTCTGTGTAGTTTTTATTTGAAGGTATTCCTTTTTCCACCATAGGCCTCTTAGCGCCCTGAATGTCCACTTGCATTTTCTACAGAAAGGGTGTTTCAGAACTGCTCAATCAAAAGTAAGGTTGAACTCTGTTAGTTGAATGCACAGAACTGTAAGAAGTTTCACAGATAGCTTCTTTGTAGTTTTTATTTGAACATATACCTTTTTCAACTATAGGCCTCTTAGCGCCCTGAATGTTCACTTGCATTTTCTGCAGAAAGAGTGTTTCATAACTGCTCAATATAAACTAAGGTTCAACTCTGTTAGTTGAATGCACAGAACAGTAAAAAGTTTCACAGATTGCTTCTGTGTAGTTTTTATTTGAACATATTCATTTTTCCGCTATAGGACTCTTAGCGCCCTGAATGTTCACTTGCATTTTCTACAGAAAGAGTGTTTCAGAACTGCTCAATAATAACTAAGGTTCAACTCGGTTAGTTGAATGCACAGAACAGTAAGAAGTTTCACAGATTGCTTCTGTGTGGTTTTTATTTGAAGATATTCCTTTTCCCACTATAGGCCTCTCAGCGCCCTGAATGTCCACTTGCATTTTCTACAGAAAGAGTGTTTCAGAACTGCTCAATAAAAACTACCGTTCAACTATGTTAGTTGAATGAACAGAACAGTAAGAAGTTTCGCAGATTGCTTCTGTGCAGTTTTTATTTGAAAATATTCCTTTTTCCACTATAGGCCTCTTAGCTCCCTGAATGTCCAATTGCATTTTCTATAGAAAGGGTGTTTCAGAAGTGCTCAATCAAAAGTAAGGTTCAACTCTGTTAGATGAATGCAAAGAACAGAAAGAAATTTCACAGAATGCTTCTGTGAAGTTTGTATTTGAAGGTATTACTTTTTCCGCTGTAGGCCTCTTAGCGCTCCGAAGGTCCACTTGCATTTTCTACAGAAAGAGTGTTTCAGAACTTCTCAATCAAAAGTAAGGTTCAAATCCGTTAGTTGAATGCACAGAACAGAGAGAAGTTTCACAGATAGCTTCTGTGTAGTTTTTATGTGAACTTTTTCCTTTTTCCACTATAGTACTCTTAGCGCCCTGAATGTCCACTTGTATTTTCTACAGAAAGAGGGTTTCAGAACTGCTCAATCAAAACTGAGGTTCAACTCTGTTAGCTGAATGCACAGAACAGTAAGAAGTTTCACAGATTTCTTCTGTGCAGTTTTTATTTGAAAATATTCCTTTTCCACTATAGGCCTCTTAGCGCCCTGAATGTCCAATTGCATTTTCTATAGAAAGGGTGTTTCAGAAGTGCTCAATCAAAAGTAAGGTTCAACTCTGTTAGATGAATGCAAAGAACAGAAAGAAATTTCACAGAATGCTTCTGTGAAGTTTTTATTTGAAGGTATTACTTTTTCCGCTGTAGGCCTCTTAGCGCTCCGAAGGTCCACTTGCATTTTCTACAGAAAGAGTGTTTCAGAACTTCTCAATCAAAAGTAAGGTTCAAATCCGTTAGTTGAATGCACAGAACAGAGAGAAGTTTCACAGATAGCTTCTGTGTAGTTTTTATGTGAACTTTTTCCTTTTTCCACTATAGTACTCTTAGCGCCCTGAATGTCCACTTGTATTTTCTACAGAAAGAGGGTTTCAGAACTGCTCAATCAAAACTGAGGTTCAACTCTGTTAGCTGAATGCACAGAACAGTAAGAAGTTTCACAGATTTCTTCTGTGCAGTTTTTATTTGAAAATATTCCTTTTCCACTATAGGCCTCTTAGCGCCCTGAATGTCCAATTGCATTTTCTACAGAAAGAGGGTTTCAGAACTGCTCAATCAAAAGTAAGGTTAAACTCTGTTAGTTGAAAGCACAGAACAGAAAGAAGTTTCACAGAATGCTTCTGTGTAGTTTTTATTTGAAGGTATTACTTTTTCCGCTATAGGCCTCTTAGCGCTCCGAAGGTCCACTTGCATTTTCTACAGAAAGAGTGTTTCAGAACTGTTCAATCAAAATTAAGGTTCAACTGTGTTAGTTTAAAGAACAGAACCGTAAGAAGTTTCACAGATTGCTTCTGTGTAGTTTTTATTTGAAGGTATTCCTTTTTCCACCATAGGCCTCTTAGCGCCCTGAATGTCCACTTGCATTTTCTACAGAAAGGGTGTTTCAGAACTGCTCAATCAAAAGTAAGGTTGAACTCTGTTAGTTGAATGCACAGAACTGTAAGAAGTTTCACAGATAGCTTCTTTGTAGTTTTTATTTGAACATATACCTTTTTCAACTATAGGCCTCTTAGCGCCCTGAATGTTCACTTGCATTTTCTGCAGAAAGAGTGTTTCATAACTGCTCAATATAAACTAAGGTTCAACTCTGTTAGTTGAATGCACAGAACAGTAAAAAGTTTCACAGATTGCTTCTGTGTAGTTTTTATTTGAACATATTCATTTTTCCGCTATAGGACTCTTAGCGCCCTGAATGTTCACTTGCATTTTCTACAGAAAGAGTGTTTCAGAACTGCTCAATAATAACTAAGGTTCAACTCGGTTAGTTGAATGCACAGAACAGTAAGAAGTTTCACAGATTGCTTCTGTGTGGTTTTTATTTGAAGATATTCCTTTTCCCACTATAGGCCTCTCAGCGCCCTGAATGTCCACTTGCATTTTCTACAGAAAGAGTGTTTCAGAACTGCTCAATAAAAACTACCGTTCAACTATGTTAGTTGAATGAACAGAACAGTAAGAAGTTTCGCAGATTGCTTCTGTGCAGTTTTTATTTGAAAATATTCCTTTTTCCACTATAGGCCTCTTAGCTCCCTGAATGTCCAATTGCATTTTCTATAGAAAGGGTGTTTCAGAAGTGCTCAATCAAAAGTAAGGTTCAACTCTGTTAGATGAATGCAAAGAACAGAAAGAAATTTCACAGAATGCTTCTGTGAAGTTTGTATTTGAAGGTATTACTTTTTCCGCTGTAGGCCTCTTAGCGCTCCGAAGGTCCACTTGCATTTTCTACAGAAAGAGTGTTTCAGAACTTCTCAATCAAAAGTAAGGTTCAAATCCGTTAGTTGAATGCACAGAACAGAGAGAAGTTTCACAGATAGCTTCTGTGTAGTTTTTATGTGAACTTTTTCCTTTTTCCACTATAGTACTCTTAGCGCCCTGAATGTCCACTTGTATTTTCTACAGAAAGAGGGTTTCAGAACTGCTCAATCAAAACTGAGGTTCAACTCTGTTAGCTGAATGCACAGAACAGTAAGAAGTTTCACAGATTGCTTCTGTGTAGTTTTTATTTGAAGATATTCCTTTTCCCACTATAGGCCTCTTAGCGCCCTGAATGTCCACTTGCATTTTCTACAGAAAGAGTGTTTCAGAACTGTTTTTTTTTTTTTTTTTTTTTTTTTTTTTTTTTTTTTTTTTTTTTTTTTTTTCTAAGAGTGTTTCAGAACTGCTCAATAAAACTACCGTTCAACTATGTTAGTTGAATGAACAGAACAGTAAGAAGTTTCGCAGATTGCTTCTGTGCAGTTTTTATTTGAAAATATTCCTTTTTCCACTATAGGCCTCTTAGCTCCCTGAATGTCCAATTGCATTTTCTATAGAAAGGGTGTTTCAGAAGTGCTCAATCAAAAGTAAGGTTCAACTCTGTTAGATGAATGCAAAGAACAGAAAGAAATTTCACAGAATGCTTCTGTGAAGTTTTTATTTGAAGGTATTACTTTTTCCGCTATAGGCCTCTTAGCGCCCTGAATGTCCACTTGCATTTTCTACAGAAAGAGTGTTTCAGAACTTCTCAATCAAAAGTAAGGTTCAAATCTGTTAGTTGAATGCACAGAACAGATAGAAGTTTCACAGATAGCTTCTGTGTAGTTTTTATTTGAACATATTCATTTTTCCGCTATAGGACTCTTAGCGCCCTGAATGTTCACTTGCATTTTCTACAGAAAGAGTGTTTCAGAACTGCTCAATAATAACTAAGGTTCAACTCGGTTAGTTGAATGCACAGAACAGTAAGAAGTTTCACAGATTGCTTCTGTGTGGTTTTTATTTGAAGATATTCCTTTTCCCACTATAGGCCTCTCAGCGCCCTGAATGTCCACTTGCATTTTCTACAGAAAGAGTGTTTCAGAACTGCTCAATAAAAACTACCGTTCAACTATGTTAGTTGAATGAACAGAACAGTAAGAAGTTTCGCAGATTGCTTCTGTGCAGTTTTTATTTTGAAAA
>NW_022096233.1:0-2864 GCF_006542625.1 Nomascus leucogenys
TGAATGCACAGAACAGAAAGAAGTTTCACAGAATGCTTCTGTGTAGTTTTTATTTGAAGATATCCCTTTTTCCACTATAGGCCCTTTAGAGCTCGAATGTCACTTGCAGTTTCTACAGAAAGAGTGTTTCAGAACTGCTCAATCAAAAGTAAGCTTCAACTCTGTTAGTTGAATGCACAGAACAGAAAGAAGTTTCACAGAATGCTTCTGTGTAGTTTTTATTGAATATATCCTTTTCCACTATAGGCCCTTAGCACTCGAATGTCCACTTGCAGTTTCTACAGAAAGAGTGTTTCAGAACTGCTCAATCAAAAGTAAGCTTCAACTCTGTTAGTTGAATGCACAGAACAGAAAGAAGTTTGACAGAATGCTTCTGTGTAGTTTTTATTTGAAGATACCTTTTTCCACTATAGGCTTAGCGCAAATGTCCACTTGCAGTTTCTACAGAAAGAGTGTTTCAGAACTGCTCAATCAAAGTAAGCTTCAACTCTGTTAGTTGAATGCACAGAACAGAAAGAAGTTTCACAGAATGCTTCTGTGTAGTTTTTATTTGAAGATATCCCTTTTTCACTATAGGCCCTTTAGTGCTCGGAATGTCCACTTGCAGTTTCTACAGAAAGAGTGTTTCAGAACTGCTCAATCAAAAGTAAGCTTCAACTCTGTTAGTTGAATGCACAGAACAGAAAGAAGTTTCACAGAATGCTTCTGTGTAGTTTTATTTGAAGATATCCTTTTTCCACTATAGGCCCTAGCGCTCGAATGTCCACTTGCAGTTTCTACAGAAAGAGTGTTTCAGAACTGCTCAATCAAAAGTAAGCTTCAACTCTGTTAGTTGAATGCACAGAAGAGAAAGAAGTTTCACAGAATGCTTCTGTGTAGTTTTTATTTGAAGATATCCCTTTTTTCACTATAGGCCCTTAGCGCTCGGAATGTCCACTTGCAGTTTCTACAGAAAGAGTGTTTCAGAACTGCTCAATCAAAAGTAAGCTTCAACTCTGTTAGTTGAATGGACGAACAGAAAGAAGTTCACAGAATGCTTCTGTGTAGTTTTTATTTGAAGATATCCTTTTCCACTATAGGCCCTAGCACTCGAATGTCCACTTGCAGTTTCTACAGAAAGAGTGTTTCAGAACTGCTCAATCAAAAGTAAGCTTCAACTCTGTTAGTTGAATGCACAGAACAGAAAGAAGTTTGACAGAATGCTTCTGTGTAGTTTTTATTTGAAGATATACCTTTTTCCACTATAGGCCTTTAGGCTCAGAATGTCCACTTGCAGTTTCTACAGAAAGAGTGTTTCAGAACTGCTCAATCAAAAGTAAGCTTCAACTCTGTTAGTTGAATGCACAGACAGAAAGAAGTTGCACAGAATGCTTCTGTGTAGTTTTTATTTGAAGATATTCCTTTTCCACTAAGGCCCTTAGCGCTCGAATTCCACTTGCAGTTTCTACAGAAAGAGTGTTTCAGAACTGCTCAATCAAAAGTAAGCTTCAACTCTGTTAGTTGAATGCACAACAGAAAGAAGTTTCACAGAATGCTTCTGTGTAGTTTTTATTTGAAGATATCCCTTTTTCACTATAGGCCCTTTAGCGCTCGAATGTCCACTTGCAGTTTCTACAGAAAGAGTGTTTCAGAACTGCTCAATCAAAAGTAAGCTTCAACTCTGTTAGTTGAATGCACAGAACAGAAAGAAGTTTCACAGAATGCTTCTGTGTTTTTTATTTGAAGATATCCCTTTTTCCACTATAGGCCTTTAGCGCTCGAAATGTCAACTTGCAGTTTCTACAGAAAGAGTGTTTCAGAACTGCTCAATCAAAAGTAAGCTTCAACTCTGTTAGCTGAATGGACCGAACAGAAAGAAGTTACACAGAAGCTTCTGTGTAGTTTTTATTTGAAGATATTCCTTTTTCCACTGTTGGCCCCTTAGCACTCGAATGTCAACTTGCAGTTTCTACAGAAAGAGTGTTACAGAAGTGCTCAATCAAAAGTAATCTTCAACTCTGTTAGTTAGAATGCACAGAACAGAAAGAAGTTTGACAGAATGCTTCTATGTTAGTTTTTATTTGAAGATATCTTTTTCACTATAGGCCCTTTAGGCGTCGAATGTATCCACTTGCAGTTTCTACAGAAAGAGTGTTTCAGAACTGCTCAATCAAAAGTAAGCTTCAACTCTGTTAGTTGAATGCACAGAACAGAAAGAAGTTTCACAAATGCTTCTGTGTAGTTTTTGTTTAAAGATATCGCTTTTTCCACTAGAGGCCCTTTAGCGCTTGGAATTTGCACAGGCAGTTTCTACAAAGAGTGTTTCAGAACTGCTCAATCAAAAGTAAGTTTCAACTCGAGTTGAATGGACTGAACAGAAAAAGTTACACAGAATGCTTTGTGTAGTTTTTATTTGGAGATATTCTTTTACCCCTGTAGGCCCTTGGCACTCCGAATGTCCACATGCAGTTTCTACAGAAAGAGTTTCAGAAGTGCTCTATCAAAAGAAGCTTCAACTCTGTTGTTGAATGCACAGAACAGAAAGAAGTTTGACAGAATGCTTCTGTGTATTTATTTGGAAGATAACTCTTTTTTCACTATAGGCCTTTAGTGCGCTCGGAATGTCCACTTGCCGTTTCTAGGGAAAGAGTGTTTCAGATCTGCTCAATCAAAAGTAAGCTCAACTCTGTTAGATGAATGCACAGAACAGAAAGAAGTGTCACAGAATGATTCTGTGTAGTTTTATTTGGAGATATTCTTTTTCCACTATAGGACCCTTAGCACTCGGAATGTCCACTTGCAGTTTCTACAGAAAGAGTGTTTCAGAACTGCTCAACCAAAAAGTTGCTTCAACTCTGTAGTTGAATGCACAGAACAGAAAGAAG
>NW_022096234.1:0-2794 GCF_006542625.1 Nomascus leucogenys
AATGCAAGTGGACATTCAGGGCGCTAAGAGGCCTATGGTGGAAAAAGGAATACCTTCAAATAAAAATTACACAGAAGCAATCTGTGAAACTTCTTCGGTTCTGTTCATTCAAACTAACAGAGTTGAACCTTAATTTTGATTGACAGTTCTGAAACACTCTTTCTGTAGAAAATGCAAGTGGACTTCGGCTAAGAGGCCTATAGTGGAAAGAATATCTTCAAAAAAAACTACACAGAAGCAATCTGTGAAACTTCTTTCTGTTCTGTGCATTCAACTAACAGAGTTTGAACCTTAGTTTTGATTGAGCAGTTCTGAAACACTCTTTCTGTAGAAAATACAAGTGGACATTCAGGGCGCTAAGAGGCCTATAGTGGAAAAGGAATTTCAAATAAAAACTACACAGAAGATATCTGTGAAACTTCTCTCTGTTCTGTGCATTCAACTAACAGAGTTGAACCTTATTTTTGATTGAGCAGTTCTGAAACACTCTTTCTGTAGAAAATGCAAGTGGACATTCAGGGCGCTAAGAGGCCCATAGTGGAAAAAGGAATCTTCAAACAAAAAACTACAGAAGCAATCTGTGAAACTTCTTTCTGTTCTGTGCATTCAACTAACAGAGTTGAACCTTACTTTTGATTGAGCAGTTCTGAAACACTCTTTCTGTAGAAAATGACGTGGACCTTCGGAGCGCTAAGAGGCCTACAGCGGAAAAAGTAATATCTTCAAATAAAACTACACAGAAGCATTCTGTGAAACTTCTTTCTGTTCTTGCATTCAACTAACAGAGTTTAACCTTAACTTTTGATTGAGCAGTTCTGAAACACTCTTTCTGTAGAAAATGCAATTGGACATTCAGGGCGCTAGCGGCCTATAGTGGAAAAGGAATATTTTCAAATAAAAACTGCACAGAAGAAATCTGTGAAACTTCTTACTGTTCTGTGCATTCAACTAACAGAGTTGAACCTCATTTTGATTGAGCAGTTCTGAAACACTCTTTCTGTAGAAAATACAAGTGGACATTCAGGCGCTAAGAGGACTATAGTGGAAAAAAGAAAAAGTTCACATAAAAACTACACAGAATCTATCTGTGAAACTTCTCTGTTCTGTGCATTCAACTAACGGAGTTGAACCTTACTTTTGATTGAGAGTTCTGAAACACTCTTTCTCTAGAAAATGCAAGTGGACCTTCGGAGCGCTAAGAGGCCTATAGCGGAAAAAGTAATACTTCAAATACAAACTACACAGAAGCATTCTGTGAAACTTCTTTCTGTTCTGTGCATTCAACTAACAGAGTTTAACCTTACTTTTGATTGAGCAGTTCTGAAACACCCTTTCTGTAGAAAATGCAATTGGACATTCAGGGCGCTAAGAGGCCTATACTGGAAAAGGAATATTTTCAAATAAAAACTGCACAGAAGCAATCTGCGAAACTTCTTACTGTTCTGTGCATTCAACTAACAGAGTTGAACCTTAGTTTTTTGAGCAGTTCTGAAACACTCTTTCTGTAGAAAATGCAAGGAACATTCAGGGCGCTAAGAGGCCTATAGCGGAAAAAGATGAATATGTTCAATAAAAACTACACAGAAGAATCTCTGTGAAACTTCTTACTGTTCTGTGCATTCAACTAACAGAGTTGAACCTTAGTTTTTATTGAGAAGTTCTGAAACACTCTTTCTGCAGAAAATGCAGTGAACATTCAGGGCGCTAAGAGGCCTATAGTTGAGAAAGGTATATGTTCAAATAAAAACTACAAAGAAGCTATCTGTGAAACATCTATCAGTTCTGTGCATTCAACTGACAGAGTTCAACCTTACATTTGATTGAGCAGTTCTGAAACACCCTTTCTGTAGAAAATGCAAGTGGACATTCAGGGCGCTAAGAGGCCTATGTGGAAAAAGGAACACCTTCAAATAAAAATTACACAGAAGCAATCTGTGAAACTTCTTACGGTTCTGTCATTAAACTAACAGAGTTGAACCTTAATTTGATTGAAGCAGTTCTGAAACACTCTTTCTGTAGAAAATGCAAGTGGACATTCAGGGCGCTAAGAGGCCTATAGGAAAAATGAATATCTTCAAATAAAAACTACAGAAGCAATCTGTGAAACTTCTTTCTGTTCTGTGCATTCAACTAACAGAGTTGAACCTTAGTTTGATTGAGCAGTTCTGAAACACTCTTTCTGTAGAAAATACAAGTGACATTCAGGCGCTAAGAGGCCTATAGTGGAAAAAGGAATATGTTCAAATAAAAACTACACAGAAGATATCTGTGAAACTTCTCTCTGTTCTGTGCATTCAACTAACAGAGTTACCTTACTTTTGATTGAGCAGTTCTGAAAACACTCTTTCTGTAGAAAATGCAAGTGGACATTCAGGGCGCTAAGAGGCCTATAGTGGAAAAAGGAATATCTTCAAATAAAAACTACACAGAAGCAATCTGTGAAACTCTTTCTGTTCTGTGCATTCAAACTAACAGAGTTTGAACCTTATTTTGATTGAGCAGTTCTGAAACACTCTTTCTGTAGAAAATGCAAGTGGACTTCGGGGCGCTAAGAGGCCTATAGGGAAAAAGTAATATCTTCAAATAAAAAACTACACAGAAGCATTCTGTGAAACTTCTTCTTTCTTGCATTCAACTAACAGAGTTGAACTTTACTTTTGATTGAGCAGTTCTGAAACACTCTTTCTGTAGAAAATGCAAGGACATTCAGGGCGCTAAGAGGCCTATAGTGGAAAAAGATATCAAATAAAAACTGCACAGAAGAAATCTGTGAAACTTTCTTACTTTCTGTGCA
>NW_022096235.1:0-12557 GCF_006542625.1 Nomascus leucogenys
ATAATAAAATAATGAATTTATTAGGAATGTACAATCCCATTTTTACTACTGGCACAGTCATAGAATGAGACTGTCTCTTTATCATTCACTTAAGATATGATTTAAGGCTGGGCATGGTGGCTCACACCTGTAATCCCAGCACTTTGGGAGGCCGAGGCAGGCAGAACACGAGGTCAGGAGATCGAGACCATCCTGGCTAACACGTGAAACCCCATCTCTACTAAATATACAAAAAATTAGCTGTGAGGTGGTGGGCACCTGTAGTCCCAGCTACTCAGGAGGCTGAGGCAGGAGAATGGCATGAACCCAGGAGGTGGAGTTTAGTGAGCCAAGATGGTGCCACTGCACTCCAGCCTGGGTGACAGAGCGAGACTCCGTCTCAAAAAAGTAAAAATAAAAAAAAAGATATGATTTAAAAAGGGTAAAATGTCCATGGAAAATCTATGTTATATTTAATACAATAGTAAGTCACCTAAATAGTTTTTTTTTTTTGGAGACAGAGTCTCACTCTGTCACCCAGGCTGTAGTGCAATGGCGTGATCTGGGCTCACTGCAACCTCCGCTCCCAGGTTCAAGCAATTCTCCTGCCTCAGCCTCCCAAATAGCTGAAATTACAGGTGCCCACCACCACGCCTGGCTAATTTTTGTATTTTTAGTAGAGATGGGGTTTCGACATGTTGGGCAGGCTGGTCTCGAACTCCTGACTTCAGGTGATCTGCCCGCCTTGGCCTTCTAAAGTGCTGGGATTACAGGCGTGAGCCACCACATCCAGCCATAGTTATTTTTAAGATTAGCCTGCACCTGATTATTGAGAGAAACTTTTCCATGAGCCTCTGGTGTTTCTAAACATGTTTCAAGCAATAATTGCCCTTTTTCTCTAGACTGTCTTTTCAAAGATGTCTGTACAGTGAACAATCTTGAAAAACATATTGTCTTCATCAGGAGCAGTGAGCAGATTTACTTATCATTTGGTGTAGTAAAGATAATTTCTCCTTCCAGGAAAAAGGACAGGTTTGCTTTTGCCCATTGTAAAAGATTCTGGTTTTGTTGCATGATGCAAACATATGCATGTGCAACATACACCTGGATCCATCAGCATCACCCCCATGTAATGTGGGGAGCAAAAAGAACCAATACAAATATGCTACCCTCGTGCTGCTTTCTGCAATGTGAATAATAATTTGTCTCTAATCTGGAGTCTTGTGTCTTCTGCTAGCAATGAAACTGGCAGCAGAACCGGTTAGCTGCAATTAGTTTAAATTCTCTTACCCTTCAAAGTTCTTGACACTGATGAACTCATACATACAATTCATGATATGCTCTAGGGTTTTCCTAGTTTATAAAACTTTCGCTGGAAATTTTTGGTAACAAGTAACCAATGTATTTTTCCTCATTGAACTTTATAAAATACATGATGAGGTTAATTTTCTGCATCAACTTCTGGATGTGTGATTCATTTAAAAAATTAAAACTGACACTTTCATAACCTTTGCAACCTCTACAAAATATTATCTTTTTAAGTCACTCAGAGAATTTGGCTTCAACTACTTCTTCCACCTTTATCAACAAAATAATAATAATGAAGGAATGTTCTTTGCTCATTTATTTATAGTTGCCAAAATTTGGGGGTGGAAAAACAAATACTTTTTTAGAACTTACCTCTTTGGTTAATTATAGAAAAAATTATTCTCATTAATTCTTTTCTTTCTTTCTTTCTTTCTTTCTCTCTCTCTCTCTCTCTCTCTCTCTCTCTTTCTTTCTTTCTTTCTTTCTTTCTTTCTTTCTTTCTTTCTTTCTTTCTTTCTTTTCTTCTTTCTTTCTTCACTCACTCTGTCTCCCAGGCTGGAGTGCAGTGGCATGATATTGGCTCACAGCAACCTCTGCCTCCTGGGTTCAAGCAATTCTCCTGCCTCAGCCTCCCGAGTCAGTAGGACTACAGGTGTACACCACCACACCTGGCTACTTTTTGTATTTTTAGTGGAGACGAGGTTTCACTATGTTGGCCATGCTGGTCTCAAACTCCTGACCTCAAGTGATCTGCCCACGTCGGCCTCTCAAAGTGCTGGGATTACAGGCTTGAGCCACCGAGCCCGGCCTAATTCTCCTTTCTAAATGTTCTATCAAATTCCTTGCAAAGATATGATTAATTTCCTTCAATACTTACTGTAGAAAAGTTATTTCAGGGCCAGGTGTGGTGGCTCATACCCGTAATCCCAGCACTTTGGGAGGCCGAGGTGGGCAGATCATGAGGTCAGGAGTTTGAGACCAGCCTGGCCAACATAGTGAAATCCCGTCTCTACTAAAAGTACAAAAAATTTAGCCGGGCGTGGTGGTGGGTGCCTGTAATCCCAGCTACTTAGGAGGCTGAGGCAAGGAGAATCACTTAAGCCTGGGAGGCAGAGGTTGCAGTGAGCCGAGATTGCGCCACTGCACTCCAGCCCAGGCGACTGTGTGAGACTGCATCTCAAAAGAAAAAAAAGAAAAGAAAAAGAAAAAAAAAAAAAGAGAAAAGTTATTTCAGAACCTTAATGAAAGTGAGAACAAATATGATAGCAACTGTGACTTTAAGCACTTTATTTTATTCAACGATTCCCATTCAATCTTAAACTGATTTTTGTAAATGTCAATACATTTGTTTTCCTTATAAATTTCTTTTTAAAATTCTATGTCAGAAATAGAATGCAGTGAATCTGATGGCTCTGTAGAGATAATCACTTTGGACCCATTTACTGAAAAAAGTCTATAATAGCTGGAGTGATCAGCTGGTTGCGTGTATATGGACAGTTAGTCTTTCTCCAGAACTAGTTAAGACCACCAAAAAGCTGGAAAAGCATGTTAGCTGCCGGCTCTGCATTGAGGGTGAGGGTGTTAAGTAACTGGCATCACTGACCCAAAGTTTTGTTTTGGTTTGCTTCGTTTTGCTTTCTGAATTGCTCAGCACTTTCTCCTCTGGCATCTTTAAAATATAGTGGTTTGAGGGAGTTTTTAAGGACAAAAAAAAAATTAAAACATTTTTAACTTTTTAACTAATTTGGAAAACTGCCTAACAGTTTAGTATAGGCAATATGATATCATCAACAGCCTGTGAAGTTGCACACCTTTGAGAGTGGTTGTTAGAAGAAGATATTATTCAAAAAGAGCAGTGAGACAAAGAGACAAACAGAGAGAGAGAGAGACAGAGAGAAAGAGGAAATTAACTTTCTGGAAAGCAAGCATCACCTTCTGCAATCATGACAGGAGGATTTTATTCTCAGCAGGCACTTGATCATTGTTACAGATGCTTTCTTTACCTGCTAAAGAAGACTGATTTTGTTCCCTGAAATATGGGGTCCTCTGACTTTACCTTTGCAGATGTAGATTGCTTGCACTATCGGTATTCCATTTGTACATTGTTGCCCCTTAGAAAGTTTGTGATTAAATTCTACCTTCCTTTTACATCTGATAATCCCTAGAAGACCCTGGGTCAGGGAGAACTGTTCAAGTATTCAAAAAAATATTTAATTGGCTTTAAATTCTCTAGAATCTTATGAATAGCCTATTCTTCTGCAGCCTGAAAAAGATGAAGATTATAAGCCATAAATCTACAAGGAAATTGGTGTTCTTTTGTCAGACAGTTGAAGGAGGAAGAAGGTGACTCACCAGCTATGAAGAACTTCAAATCCTTTTCTTTTTTTAAATTTTTTTTTCAACTCAAGGAGGTGATGAGTTAAATGAACTATCAGCACACACAGCTTTTCACTGTATCTTCACAGCTCTGAGCAGTTCCACCCTTCATCACTCACATGATTCCACCCTCCTTTTACTCCTACAGCAGGGGAGAAGGGAGTTTTTGTAGCTAAGCTAGCAGAGTATTTCTTTTGCAGGGACTCCAAATCATGCTTCAGAATCAATCAGTTGGCGCGTGGTGCTAATGAGGTCAAGGTTACAAATTTGGAATCCACCTGAGCCAGTTATTTAGCAGCAGACTGTGAGGAAACTTTGTAAAAGTGTGCCACTCTTTACTTACTAACATAATTATTAATTTTAAGTGTATTAGTTGAGTCCTGACTGTATCAGACATTTTTGCAAGCCATAATGGTGTAACAGTGAAAAAGGTAACCATGATTCCCTACTGCACGGAGTTTGCAGTGGGGGAGATGAAAATAATGAGCATACAAACAAATAACCAGGCATTGGGTTAGATGTAATTTAGTCAGCCAACAAAATGCTATAGTGGTAGATAACAAAACGGGTTAGCTGGACCCTACATAAGATAGAATAATCAAAGTCCTTTCTGGGGAGTCCTGTGTTAATGTTGAAACCTACAGGTGAGAAAGATTCAGCTTGGGCAGAGCGGGTAAAGCTGCAGGGCAGAGTGTTCCAGACACAGTGATTTGCTGTGTAGTGAAACTAAAAAGAAGAACAAGGTGGTATCCATGCAGTGAGCATAAGAGGAAGTGAATTGAAATTCCGGATTGGGATAGTGAGGCAGTAACCAAATTGTTCTGGGCCTAGTAGGCCACAAAAAGGTTTGGGTTTTATTCAATCCAGTAGGAAGCCATTGGTGGCTGGCTTTTAAGCAGGCAACTGTTATAATCCATTTTGCCCTTTAAGCAGATCACTTTAGCCACTAAGGGAAGAGTACTAAGAACAGCAATCAGAATTCAGATAGGAGGTTGTACATAAAAGGGTATTTTCTTATTGACCCCCTCAGATCCACTTTCTGCTATTCTTCACACTTCCAAGGCCCCAGGAGGGCTAACTACATGGATTTCAACACCCAGCCACACCCCTTTCTCTGTGATTTCCTGCTTGAGTTGGCATGGACAGGAGGTATTCCCTGGCTTAGTCTCTGCTAGGTGCCACAAGACTGGCTGTGTCCCTCTATTAAAGTCAAAGTGCCTGCCCTCTGGCCCTCATCACTTAGTCCCTGGCCAGGTTGGATAACCCTTTCTCTTCACTTGCCTCCTTTTACTAGTCTTGGGTACCGTGCCATCCTTTGTTTTCTTTGTATAAATGCTGCTAATAGCTTTGCAAATGATCCCTTTATAAAACCTTTCTCAATTACCAGCCTTGAGTGTTCCACATGTTTCTATCCACGAATCTACATCCAGAGAATTGTAGTATTTCCGGCAAGAGATAATGATGTTTTCATCTAAGGGAGTGGTAGTAAAGAGAGATAGAATTAGATTGATTTTAAATGTGTTTTGCAGTTAGAATCATAGGATTTGTTGGAGGATATGATGTGGAATTCTAAAAATGGAAGGCACATCCAGGATGATTCCATTTCTAACCAAACAATAGGTTGAATGGTAATCCCAATCAATTATACAGGAGAACTGGGAAACTGGAAATGGAACAGGTCTGGGGGATGGGTGAAGAAAGGGTAGTTTAAGGTGGTTCTGAGGTATCCAAGTGAAAATATAGCAGTTAAGTAATTATGCATTTCAGAAGAAAATTCAGGGCTGTGATTCTTTACCTCATGGTGGTATTTCAAGCCTCATGACTCGGGTCCCCAAGGAAGTAGGTACAATTAGACAGAAGTCTGAGGTCTGAGCCCTGGTCAAGAAGAAAATGTGGAACTAGCAATTGAGAATGAAAAAATGTTAGCCTGTGAAGTAGAAGCAACTTAGGAGAAAGATAGCATGAAAGGCCAGAGAGAATACGAGAAGAGGAGAGGACTGTCAACTGTGGCAGAGAGTCTGAATATAACAAAAATGAATAGATGTTCATTAGGTTTTGCTGGTGATCTTTGAAAATATTAGCTTCTGTTAGAGATGTTGCCCCAAAACCAGGAATGAAGTAATTTTGTGGTCTGACTGGAAAGAGAAGCAAGTAGAAACGTGTAGGTGATGATCTGGATAAATTTATTTATGAAAGCAAGGAAAGGTATTTAGAGATAGCTGGTAGTAAGAAGAAATAAAGGTTCTTTTTATTGTTTTTAAGATAAGCTAAGTTTGCATAAGAATGACAGAATAGATAGGAGATAGAGATGCTGAGAGAGAGAAAAGCAAATGAGATACACATAAAAGTCTCTGAGATGGTGAGAAAAAACCCACAACACAAGAATAGGAAAAAAAAAAAACACAAACTTTGCTTTTACATTTAAGTAATTTTTTAAAAATCTATTTGACATTGTCCAAAGAGTGTAGGGCAACTTTAAGATATTAATAATGAAGAGAATAAACTAATGTATGTTTTAAAACAATCATTATCATGTAAGGCTCAAAAATTATATTACAAACCACAAAGAGTACACAGGACTAACACTCAAAATAGCTCCCTTTCTGCCAGAGCAGCATGACCTCAGGATTGATATATAGCAATAAGAGGGCTTTATTCTTTTTCCAGGCTCTTCTCTTAAGTAGTAAAACAAAGAATATTAATTTTTTCTCAGTGCTTCAAGGTAAATAAATCTACAAAGCATTGCATGTTTTCAACGGTTGTGTTGTGTTCCTCATTTAAACATTAACTATTTTGTTTCTCTGTCTGTCATGCCTAGATACTATGTATTTACCTAATATAGCGAATTTTAATTTTATTTAAAAGAGCTTTCAAAAAAAGCTACAAAAGATGCTGTACTAATTTACATTCCCACCAACAGTGTAGGGGTGCTCCCTCTTCTTCACCCCCTTGCCAGCATCTGTTATTTCTGTCTTTTTGATAATAGCTATTTTAACTGGGGTGAGATGATATCTCATTGTGATTTGATTAGTATTTCCCTGATGATTACTGATGCTGAGCATTTTTCATAGTATGGTCATTCATATGTCTCCTTTTCAGATCTCTTGTCCATTTTTTAATCAGATTATTTGTTAGTTGGTTTTGCTTTTGAGTTGAGTTCTTTATATATTCTGGTTACTAATCCACTGTCAGATGGACAGTTTGCAAATATATTCTCTCATTCCGTATGTTGTCTCTTCATTTTGTTGATAGTTTTCTTTGCTGTGCAGAAGCTTTTTAGCTTGATGTAATCCTATTTATCTACTTTTGCTTTTGCTATCTGTGCTTTTGAGGTCTTGCTCAAAAAATCTTTGCCCAGGCCTGTTTCCCTGATGTGTTTCCCCAATGTTTTCTTGTAGTAGTTTCATAGATGCAACTGTACAGAACAGTAAGGAGGTTCTTTGAAACATTAAAAACAGAACTACCATATGATTCAGGGATCTCGCTTCTGGGTATATATCCAAAAGATACAAAATCAGTATGTCAAAGAGTATCTGCACTCCCATGTTTATTGCAACACTATTCACAATTGCCAAGATATGGATTCAACCTAATTGTCCATTAATAGATGAGTGAATAAAGAAAATGTGGTATATATACACAACAGAATATTATTCTGCCATGAAAAAGAGTACAGTTCTGTCATTTGTGCAACATGGATGGGACTGGAAGATATTATGTTATGTGAAGTAAGCCAGGAACAGAAAGACAAATATCTCATGTTCTCACTTATATGTGGGAGCTAAACAAATTGATCCCATGGAGGTAATGGGTAAAATGATTTTTACCAGAGGCTGGGAAGTGTAGGAGGGAGAGCGATATAAGAAGTAATTGGTTTGGGCCAGGCACGGTGGCTCACACCTGTAATCCCAGCACTTTGGGAGGCCGAGGCGGGCGGAACATGAGGTCAGGAGATTGAGACCATCCTGGCTAATACAGCGAAACCCGGCCTCTACTAAAAATAAAAAAAAAAATTAGTCAGGCATGGTGGCGGGCACCTGTAGTCCCAGCTACTCGGGAGGCTGAGGCAGGAGAATGGCGTGAACCTGGGAGGCGGAGCTTGCAGTGAGCCGAGATCGCGCCACTGCACTCCAGCCTGGCGACAGAGCAAGACTCCATCTCAGAAAAAAAAAAAAAAAAGTAATTGGTTAATGAGTACAAAAGTACAGTTGAACAGGTTCAATAAGTTCTGCTATTCAATTGTACAATAAGATGACTGTAGTTAGTAAAAATTTCTTGTATATTTTACAAGAAATGACCATGGTTAACAAGAATTTCTCATATATTCTCTAAAAGAGAAGATTTGGAATGTTCCCAACACAAACAAATGATAAACATTTGGGGTGATGGATATCCAGTTACCCTTATTTTATCATTACATATTGAATGCATGTATCAAAATATCACACGTACCTCATAAATATGCACAATATTATATATTAATAAAAATGTTTTTTAAAGTATGTTTTAAACAAAAGCTGCAAAAAATAGCTAATCAAATGCAAATATTGTTTTTTTAACTACCATCTAAGTCATTGACAGAAAAGATCAATATTCAGAAGTCTTTTTCTTGATGTTTATAAATTGAAGCTTATTACCATGACTCTAATTGCTTACTGTCTTTCTAATGGCTATTTAACTAAAATACTGGACCCTGAAACATTTATTCTCTATAGTAGCAATTACTTTGGATCTTTGGAAAAAATATAAACATTAATGAACATCATGCAGGGTGTTTAAAACTTTATAATCCCAATTATTATGTTTAAGGAATAATTGCTGGAATTTGTATTTAAAATGAATTGGTGATACATAGATGCAGCCTATATTATATATTTTGACAAAATAATATAAAGTTATCTGAGGTCTGAGGTGAATATTTCTGAAGTCATTTTTCAGCAGCATAGTGCAGGAAAGGAACATAGACCTGGAGGCAGGTGAACCTGGCTCTAAATCTCAGTTGCCACACCTAGCTGTCATATGGTAACAGGCTGATAAAAATAATGAAGTCAAAGTATTGTTAGAAGTGCTACATAAAATCATATAACAATAAAAAAGCACAGCTTTTGATGTGTAATAATTGCTTTATTTTCATTATTTTCACACTCTATTTCCATATTCCCAGATTTTTAAATTACTTTTTTATTGTGATAAAAAGCACGTAACAGGCCGGGCGCGGTGGCTCATGCTTGTAATCCCAGCACTTTGGGAGGCGAGGTGGGCGGATCATGAGGTCAGGAGATCAAGACCACGGTGAAACCCCGTCTCTACTAAAAATACAAAAAATTAGCCAGGCGTGGTGGCGGGCGCCTGTAGTCCCAGCTACTCGGAGGGCTGAGGCAGGAGAAGGCGTGAACCCGGGAGGCGGAGCTTTCAGTGAGCCGAGATTGCGCCACTGCACTCCAGCCTGGGAGACAGAGCGAGACTCCGTCTCAAAAAAAAAAAAAAAAAAAAAAAAAGCACGTAACATAAAATTTACACCTTAACCATTTTTTAAGTGTACAGTTTAGTAATGTTAACTATATCTCATTGTTGTAAAACAGATCTCCAGCATTTTTTCATCTTGCACATTTGAAATTCTATATCCATTAAACAATAAGTCTCCTTTCACAACCTCTCTCAATCCCCTTTTAACTATTATTCTGCTTTCTGTCTCTATGAATTTTACCACCATACATATCTCATATAATTGGATTCATTTTTTTTCTTTTGTGACTGGTTTATTTTACTTATCATAATGTCTTTAAGATTTATTCATGCTGTAGCATGTGTCAAAATTCTTTTTAGTTTTAAGGATGAATGATATTCAGTTGCGTGTATATATATATGACATTCAATTGTGTATATATATTTTGCATTAATCTGTTAATGAACATTTGGGTCGCTTTCATCTCTTGGCTGTTGTGAATAGTGCAACTATGAACATAGATGTGAAAATTATCTTTGAGACCCTTTTCAAATCTTTTGAATATATACACAGAAGAGGGATTGCTGGGTCATATAGTAGTTCTATTTTAAATTTTTAAAGGAAGCTCCATATTGTTTTTACATCAGTTGTACCATTTACAATCCCACAAACTACATAGAATTCCAATTTCTCCACATCCTTGTCAACACTTGTTTTTTTGTTTCTTTTTTTAATGTTAGTCATCCTAACAGTTATTAGATAATCTCTCAATGTGGTTCTAGGTTGCACTCCTCTGATGGTTAGTGATGTTGAACATCTATTCATATGCTTGCTGTCCATTTGTATATCATCTTTGGAGAAATGCCTATTCAAGACTTCTAATCAATTTCTAATTGGTTTACTTGATTTTTGTTGTTGTTGTTAAGTTACACGAGTTCATATATATTCTGTATATCAACTACTTACCAGATATATTTGCAAAAATATTGAAATATTTTCTCCCATTCTGTAGGTTGCCTGTCACTCTGTTGTTTCCTTTGATGTACAAAAGTTTTTATGATTTATATAGCCCCATTTATCTGTTTTTTCTTTTGTTACCCATGCTTTTGGTGTCATATTGAAGAAATAATTGCCAAGTATAATGTCTTTAAAACTATATCCTATGTTTTCTTTCAAGAGTTTTATAGTTTTAAGTCTTATGTTTGACCCTTTAATTCATCTTGAGTTAATTTCTGTATGTGGTGCAAAATAGGGTCAAACTTTATACTTGCATATGTAGATAACCAGTTTTCCAAGAGAGTTTTTTGAAAAAAACCGTGTTTTCCCCATTTAGTTGGTCTTGGCACCCTTTTCATTAATCATTAGTCATTACACAAATGTTTATTTCTGTGCTTTCTATTCTGTTCTGTTGGTCTAATCTGTTTTTATGCTAGTACCACACTGTATTGATTACCAGTGTTTCATAATATAGTTAAGACATGTAAGTCCTTTAATTTTAGAAATCTTTTTCAAAATTTTTTGACATAGTAAGAGTTCCTTGGGATTTCAAATACATTTTAGGATGAATTTTTCTATTTTGGAAAAATTGTTATTGGTATTTTGATAGGATTGTTTGAATGTGCTAGACTGCTTTGAGTAGTATGGTATTTTAATGATAATTAAATTTTCCAATTCATAACATGGTCTTTCATTTTTTGTGTTGTCTTCTTTAATTTTTCTCGGCAATGTTTTATAGTTTTCAGTGACAAATTTCCTGGTCTCCCTTTATTAATTTTATTTCTAAATATTTTATTATTTTTGATGCTATTATAAATGGGTTGCTGTCTTAATTTTTTCCAGTTGTTTGTTGTTAGTGGTATAGAATTCAACTGATTTCGTTATGTTGATGTTTGTTATTGTTCAATGATTGCTGAATTAATTTATTATTCTGATACAGTTTTTTTGAAGAACCTTGAAGGTTTCTTACTTGATATGACATGTCATCCTTGAATAGAGACAATTTTACTTTTTATAATTTGGAATGCCTTCTATTTCTTTTTTCTAGCCTAATTGCTCTGGCTATGGACTTTGAATACCATGTTGAGGAGTGGACATCCTCACAGTGTCCAGATATTAGGAGGAAGAACTTTCAGTCTTTCAGCACTGGATATAAGGTTAGCTCTGATTTTTTATAAATTATCCTCAATTATCTGAGGTCATTTTTTTCTCTTCCTAGTTCTTGCATGTCTTTTCATGAAATGGTGGTTGAATATTATCAAATTTCTTTCTCCTATCAATTGTGATCATGTGCTATTTATTCTTTCTGCTGCTAATATGTATATATTTAGTTGATTATTTTGATGTTTAACCCAAACTTACATTCAAAAAATAAATCCCACTTGGTTATGTATATGATTATCTTTATGTGTTATTGAATTTGGTTTGTTAGTATTTTGTTGAGGACTTTTTCATCAACATTCATCAGGGATATTGGTCTACAGTTTTTTTTAATGATGTTTTTGATCTGCCTTTTGATTCAGGGTAATGCTGGCCTCAGAGAATGAGCTTGGAAGTGTTCCCTCTTCTCTAACTGTTTTTGAAGCATTTCAGAAGGATTCGTGTTAATTCTTCTTTAAATATTTGGTAGGATCCTCCAGTGAAGCTATTTGGTTTAGAGCTTTTCTTTGTTGAAAGGCTTTTAATTAGTGATTCAGTATTCTTATTTGTTTTTGGTCCGTTCAGCTTTTCTATTTCTTCATGATTCATTTTTGGTAGATTTTGTTTCTAGGAATTTATCTATTTCTTCCACATTCTACTATGTGCTGCTCACCTCTGTTTTCAGTGGCTTCCAAACTCTGAAACTGGTCCTGGTACTACTCCAAATAAGGTGAGACATAAGCCAGGCCCTTGGGTAGTCTCCAAACAAACCAGGACATTGCATACATGGTCCATTCTTTTGCTTCTGTCCTGAGGAAAAGCCCTGGTATGAGGGGTTTCTCCCAGTTGCTCCAGGCTGTGCTGCATAGGGGGAGCGCACATATAGGCATGCCAAATGCCACAAATTTTCCTTACCTCTTTTACTGGAATCTCTTCTCAGTTTTATAATGACTTGGGTGCTTTAGGTTTTCATTTGTTTTCTAGAGTTTTCTAGAGGCATTCTGGTCCATATATATATTTTTTAAGTTGGTTCCCCTCTGGGGGAAGGAGAGCTTGTAGCTTCCTAGTCTACCACCTTACTTACATCATTCTGAGAATGAACTTTTATAGGATGAAAATTTTCTTGTCATGTAAAATTAAGGAAGAAGAATATGCATAAGTATTAAGGTCTGTTTGTGTATTGCTATGGTTTGAATGTTCTTTCCAAAACTCATGTTGAAATTTAATGCAATTGTGACAGTGTTAAGAGGTGGGACTGTTAAGATATGTTTAGGCCACGAAGGATCTGCCCTCATGAATGGATGAATGCTGT